>NW_023494801.1:2462500-2762500 GCF_904425465.1 Colossoma macropomum | reverse complement strand
AATTACAATATAACAAAATATAAAAAAATAGATGTAAGACAATAAATTGCCAATAATAAAATAAATAAAAAGAATACTAATAAAAGAAATAAAAGAATGATAAAAATAAAGAGATAAAAGTAAAACAATGGCTCAGACACTGCTAAAACTTACCAAAAGTCATAGTAAAAGTTAAGTAAAATCAGATAAAGCAGTATCAGGGCTGTGTGGAGCTGGTTAGAGACTAAAAGTTTCAAAATGTTGTTGTGACACCAGAGAGCGAAGCTCTAGAGTGTCCTGTCATTAAGTCCAGTTCGCTGGTGCTGTAGCTAAAAGCAGTTTTTCCCAGCTCTGTAAAAGCTCTCAGCACCTGAAGGCTGATCCAGTCGCTGGAACGAGTCTGATAAACTGCATTGTTTACACTGAGCATTTCTGTGATGTACGATGGCCAATGTGCCTCCTGACGCACGGACAGAGATGACCAGCCATCCTTTTCATATAGTATACAGATAAAGAAGCTCTGCCAAGTATTGAGGAGCCAGACCATGCAAAGCTTTATATGTAATAAGGAGAACCTTGTACTGAACTCGGAGTGTAATGGGCAACCAGTGAAGACTGATGGAAAAATGCCGTCCTAACAACGGAAATGATGTGGATGTTAAAAGAGAGTGTGGGGTCAAAAATAAGTCCGAGGTTGCGGACATGGGGAGAAGGTCTTACCAGAATCCTGTCAATATTGATGCCAAGCACAGGTGAGCTAGATATCAGTGACTTTCAGCCAATTAAAAGCAACTCAGTTTTGCCACCATTCAGTTTTAAAAAGTTCAGACTCATCCATGACTTTGTCATGAATACAGTCAGATAAAGCAGGTGGTGCTGTAGTCGGAACAGAGCTGACGCTAGCATAGATCTGAGCGTCGTCTGCGTGACAATGAAAACTTAAACTATATTATTATTATATTTGTAAGAACATTTTATTACAAAGAGAGCATAATTAGTTCTGTTTAATTGGATTTAGTGCAGCGCAGTGTGTAAAACAGTGAATAAAAGTCATTGTAATTGTTGGTTTATTATTATTATTTTTTTTATTACTATTATTGTATTTTTAAAATGTGGCACTGCAGGTTCTATTTTGTCTACAGACTTATTAAATCTCAGAAAAACTAAAAATTGTGATGCCTATCGTGTATCGTGAAAATATCATGAAATATCATGATATTTTTGACATATCGCCCACCCCTACTGCACTCTCAGAAATAAAGGTAGTAAACTGTCCCCTCTTGTCACTGGGGTGGTTCCCTCAAGTGTCCATCTCAGTACCTTTCAGTCAGGGAACATAACTGAACCATAATCCACTGAAATGATATGGTCTAAGCTGTACTGACTCCACACACCCCGTCTCGTCTCCAGGCTTTTATTTTACTGTTCTGTTTAAAACATTCGGTTATGAAAAGATACAAATACGAACTTTTCACCTGGAAAAACTTATTTAAGGTTCACAATCAGACCTTAAAACCACTGTTGTACCTTTGAGGGAACATTTACACTGTTTGTACCTTGATGAGCAAAAATTGTACCTGCACAGAACCTTTATTTCTAACAGTGTAGGTGCCTTTGGTCCTAAAATGTAATTTTTCGAAAGAAAATCCACATCGTTTTCATATTTAGGCTGCGTTGCATGTTACCCCATAAAATTAACAGTGCGAGATGCATTGTATTAACTGTTTTCCATTATGTAGTTTAATCCACCCAGAGGAGTTAAATGGAGGTAAAACATCAAACCAAGAGTTTTGATAGGTGTCGAGAGAGAGAGAGAGAGAGACAAATAGCAAACAAGCACTAGAGGTGATGGTGGATTAAACAACCAACAGAAAAAAATCCTCATTAGAAAATATGATAATTGTGGAGTGACGGACGAGGATGACCTCATCAGCTCTTACAGTCTGAGACGAGTGTGAGGCTGTCAAAAGGTTAAGAAAACATTTAAGGAAATAATATTTTTGAAAATAGCACGTTAATAACATTGTTTTGATAATTATTCTTTTATTGACAGATAAATGGCTTTAAATAATGTGCTTAGGTGTCTAACTTTTGCACAGTACTGTACACAGATTATTTGAAGCCAGAATCCACTATTCATTTGTTTAATGTCCAAAACAGCCATTAAGTACAAGATACTCATTTTTTTGAGTGCTGTGTACACAGAGGCTTCATTAAACATATCAAAATTTTCCACACTTTTGTCTTTTCAGGAGACTCACTTTCAGTTCCTCAAAGAATCTGCAGACACACCTCCAAAGTTCAGTCTTAGAAGCTGGTTGATCATTTTCTGAAGTAATCAAACACATTCAGTGGTGTTGAGGTCTGGACTCTGGGGTGGTCAGTCCATCGTTCAGCTTCTTTGTTTGATGTGTCCGTCTCCTTTTCTCAGTGAGGTTCTTCTTGACAGCTACACATCCTTTCAGACCCACAGCGCTGAGTCGTCTTCTCACAGTGGAAGGATGGACAGAAACACCCGTGGATGTTTTCAGATCTGAGCAGCTTGATTTTCTCCTCTCTCTCAGAGATGAAAGCTTTAAGTGCTGTTTATCTGATGGGGGCAGTTTTGGTGTCTGACCAGGTCCTCCAGGTAGTTGTTAGGAGCCCCATTTTCTCTGTAGCTTATTTTTTCATATATTTTGCTTATTGTCTACCTTTTTAATGCAAGTGGATTATGTATGTGGTGAGGTTTCGGTCTCTTTGTGAATCACTGATGCAGCCTGTCTGGCTCTGAATGTGCGCATATTAAAGCAGACTGGGAGAAGAGAGAGAGGGAGAGAAAGAGAGAGGGAGCACTGAGAGGCAGCCGTTGTACACTACTGTAGGTTATGTAATGTTTTGGACTGGTTTAAACTGGTGTGTGGCTGCGAGGCATGTCGCAACATGGACCTGTTCCAACACTGTTCTCCTCCTAGAACTGCCAAACGTACAGACTGTCTGTCATTATAATGCAATTGCATTTATTACTCTGCTATCATAGAGTTTATTGCTCTTATTGCAATAGAAGGAAGCAGAAAGAACTGCATGTACCAGTTTGTGAACTCTTTCACTGTCTGCTCTTGCTGGAACCTGAAGCCTGTATAGTCTTTATGCTTCATGAGCCAACAAATCGCTGCTGTTGGAACAAAACCTTTGTATCTCCATTTTTATCGTTTTTCAGTTTGTGTCATAATCTGAAAATGCCTGTTGCCTTTTACATTGTGTGTAAATTTCATAATGAATGGACCAAAAGAAACGACCCAAAATGACTTAGAAAAATGTCTGGTTCCATTGACTTACATTGAAAGTACAGTAGGTTTTTTCTTTCTCCTGTAAAGTTACCATTTTGGAGATACAAGGTTTTCGACAACAATGATATGAAGATTATTTTATGTACAGACTGTTAAAGCTTCATTGAATTTTGAGTATCAAAACCTTCTTTCAGCTTCACACCAGATTACGTAACTTGTTTTGTGTTTTGAAAGTGCATATTGGCTTTTACACAATTTGATGCAGTTTCTCCAAAGCAGTAAAAATAGCTTCAAGGCTCCAGCATAATACAGAGCTCTCACCCCCCCTCCCCCTCTTTCGCTCTCTTTTCATTTCCCAGAATGTTGGTGCGATTAATTTCTTCTGCAACTACGAGGAGAGCCGGGGGAATTACCTGGTGGATGCTGATGGAAATCGAATGCTGGATCTGTACACTCAGATCTCCTCCGTGCCCATCGGTGAGCATCATCTCTCAGCTAATGCTGTCAATCACAGCGCATTAAAGCTGCACAGTTAACACACAATGATGGAAACACTTGTTTTAACTGTTTCTCTATAGAACTGCAGACATATACAACACTGTGCATCTTAGGCAGCTGAGAAACTGATACGTAAAGCTGTTTGTTTAAGAAATAAGCATTTATTTGTTACACTATACTCTTAAAGATGGTTCTTCAAGGATTCTTTAGCAAAGGAAATGATTCTGTATAGAACCATGAACCATTAAAAGAACGCTTTGCATGATTAAAGGGTTCTTTGCATCATAAACGGGTTTTTCAGATTGATGGAGAATGTGTTACATATGGGTTTAAATAGAACCTTTTTGAAAAGGGTTCTTTATAATACCAAAAAGGTTTGTCTGTTACAATGTCAAGCTTGTAACATAGAAGAACGCTTTTTGTTGCTATATAGAAGCCCTTTCAAAAATGATGGTTCTTCAAGGGTTCTTTATTAAAGAAAATAGTTCTATATAGAACCATGAACACTCAAAGAATCCTTTGCATGATTATAAAGGGTTCTTTGCGTCATGAAAGGGTACTTCAGATGGAAAATGTGCTGTAGATGGTTGTATATAGAACCCTTTTGAAAAGGGTTCTATATAGCATCAGAAAGGGTTCTTTTTTTGTAACAAGCTTGACATCATAACAATAGAAGAACTATATATAGATATGCTATATAGAACCCTTTACAAAGAACCATTTTATCATGCAAAGCGTTCATTGAGTGTTCATGGTGCTATATGGAACCTTTACCAAAGAACCTTTTGAAGAGCTCTGTTTTTAGAGGTGTATGTAGAACCATTTGCATATGTAAATGGTTCTTTAGATGCTTCAATAGTTCTTCAGATTGATGGAGAATATGCTATATGGTTCTTTATAGCGCCAAAAAGGGTTCTGCTATTGTTATGATGTCAAGCTTGTAACAATAGAAGAACCTTTTTTTTGGTGCTATTTAGAACCATATACAACATATTCTCCATAAATCTGAAGAACCATTTCACCATGCAAAAAGCCATTTAAGCATTAAAATTGTTCCATATGTTGCATATGGTTCTTTATAGCACCAATAAAGGTTCTGCTATTGTTACATTGTCATGCTTGTAACAATAGAAGAATGGTGCTATGTAGATCCATATATAACAGATTCTCCATTAATCAGAAGAACCGTTTCACTATACAAAGAACCGGTTAAGCATTAAATTATTCTCAATAGAAGTCAGGGTTCTAAATAGAACCATTCCCTTTACTAAAGAACCCTTGAAGGGCCATCTTTTTCAAGAGTGCAGTATTAGAATTTCCGAAGCTCTCCTCAAGGAAGGTCCAGCGTCTGCTGTTACCAAGCAGTACCTAGTTTATCTGATCAGTACTTCAGTACATTAAATCAGGTGCTGCTGATGGAGCTGAACAAATCCATACAGTGCTGGAGCTCAGCGAGGTCCGGAAGGTCATAACGTCAGGTTCAATTAATGGCACAGTTGAACCTTAGAGCTGTAATGTGTTGAGGTGAAAGTGAGCAGATTGGTTTGACGCTTCCTTTAAATGTGATGTCATCCAAAGCCGTCAGTGTGTGAGAATGGAGACAGGTGCTTGATAACGCTCCATGCAGACTTTATTCCCTGGAGAAACAGCAGCAGAGCCGACTGAAGTCGCTGGAAAACGGAAAGATAATCAATTTACACCAGAAAATCCTGTGGGAGTCTGTATGCGCCCTTGCATTCAAATGAGTTGGATGACATGCGCTGGTATTCGGCTGTTCGGTATATCACAATATTAAAGGGGACCTATTATGTTTTTACGTTTTTTCCCTTTTTTTTAGTGTGTTGTAGCTTTTTGTGCGTGTAAATGTTCTGCAAAGTCCCAAAGCTCAGCATTCCCTCCAGAGGGAGAAACTCTTTCCCACAGAATCCGCTTTTCTCAGCTGCCTGAAACGCCTCGTTGGAATTCCAGCCCTTTTCCTTTGTTACAACATGACATCATCTCATAACACAGTCCTTATTGCCTGCCTACCGGCCAGCTTGGCACCCTCACACAGCGCACAGCGGCTACTGGAGGAGGAGGAGTGTGTTCAGTGTAGTAGCCGTGTGGAGAAGACGCTGACCGGACTTTCAGGATCCACTCTGGGTCAAACTGATACGGCAGAACCGACGCTGCTGGAGAAACAGCCACAGCGGAGTTTACGGCTGCTCAGGAGAGAAGACTGCAGGACAGGAGCTGCTCTGGCGGCTGACCAGTCAGAACAGAATGGGCGAGCTGACCAATCAGAGCACGTGGGGCTTGAAGACATAGGAGCTTTAACAGAGCATTTTAGACAGAAGATGAATGGAGATGGGCAGAAAAATGAGAAATATAATGTGTTTTTGGAAAATGTAAGCATATAAGTCTATTCTAGTAGACCAGAAATAAAATAATGAACGTGAAAATGAGCGTAATAGGTCCCCTTTAATCACGTACGGTGGACACCGTTACTGCAGTTTGGTTAAACAAGTTACGAGACTTTTTATACGTGCAGATCAGTGTCCTGCACTTCGATGCTCAGATCACATGATATGGAACCTATAAACAATCGCAAAAGCCACAGCACAGCAGAAGGGGGAGCAGACAGAGGAATTTTCCTACCTCTAAAAGATGAAAGCTCACCTCTCGCTGCCCGGCTTGAAGAAGGAAACAGTGCTCACGTGTTTGTTTGCGGTCACAAACTTCATGTGAATGAAGGAAAAGGCACAGAAGAATACTGACCCCTCATTAAGAACCCGGTTTTGTTTAATAAGCAGCTCAGCAGACTGCTAATGGGCTAACAGGCCAATCCACTAATATCCACAGTTAGGTTTTAAGTTGAAATATTTGCTGAAAGCTTTCACTGTAAGCTCTGTTAGGAGCTTTGTTCATCTGTAGACTTGAGCAGTGTAGTACTGAACCTAGTGTCGTGGGGAACAACCCACCACCATTAGCTTGATGCTGAGGCACAATAGGGCTGAAAGATGAATCGGTTTTATGTTGAAATCGCAATTAAAAAGAGTGCAATTTTCTAATTGTAACAGCTGCAATTTTAATTATAGCCTTTATTACCAACAATGTTGCCTTAATTAGGGAACATTAACTTAATATCAGGGCTTCTGAACTGCGTGTAGATGAGTTAGACCAATCAGAAGCAACCAAACACTTGTATCCTGTGACATCACAGCCACATCTAATTGGCAGTCTGGTATGTTCAGTGTTCAAGGCTAAACCAGAGAAAGTGGACGTTGTGGTTTTCTGAAGGCCCAGACTTCAGTTTACAGAAAGTAATAACGATTTAAATCACAGTCGTAATATTAACGAGAAAAATCGCAATTAGATTTTTTTCCCCAAATTGTTCAGCCATAAGGCACAATTGAAAATCCAATTTTTATCCTAACAGAAATTATCGTTATCAGGTGTTTTTTGATGATGAAAAGCTGCTAATTAAGTAAGATTTTGCGCATAGTTACATAGTGATGTGTGCGTCATGTTAATTTTTATAATAAATGCCGTTTTTATGGTGGTACATTACAAAATGTTCTTGCTTTATTTCATGTTGGAACAGCTTCACAGCTCTTGGTTTAAATAAAAAAAAAGGTTACAGGGCTCTACGGCTGGGATCTCAACACCGGTCCCAACTGCAAATAGTCCTATAATGATAATGCACAGTGATTATTTATTATTATTATATGGACAGGTTTTTTTTTAAGTGATATTTTAATGTAAATGTTGCACACATTCACAATTACATTCAAAACATCTTTAAAGATGTTGTTTTTTGAAAATACAGTGTTGTGGTAATATCGTAAAACCATGTAAAAGGGAAGGTACATATGTCAGTACACACCTGGCGATACTGACTGTTTCTGCCATCACTGTGAGGTTTGGTGGTCTGACGTATGTAAGCTTTATTTACTCTCCTTACTGCTCGGCTCGTCTCTGTATGGCCTGGTCCTGTGAATTCAGCTCTCCGTGGTGCAGCAGTGATCATTTGGACTTCGTCATTTAGCTGACTCATCTGCCCAAAGCCAGTTCTGTTAACTAACTGTTAAGATGTGTTCGCTCGGAGCAGCTTGAGATAAAAGCGTATTAAGTAAGGAAACAATAACAGTAGCTGTCATATAGGACTGGACCTGTGACCTCTTGTGTCGGGGACTATAAAGTAGCCCTTTATCATTGTTTATCATCCAGTATAGAAGATCCATGAATGTCCCCGAGTGCTCGGACTGACAGTAGTATATCACCGTGGTATATTTGATTTGATATGGATCATTTGATATGGACACGGGCAAAAACATAATATTACTAGAGAGTCCACTCTGTAGAAGAGGCTGTTTGTTTGGAGAGCGTTAGCCGTGATCAGAGTCGCAGCGCCTGCTGAGAGGATTCTGGGTGGCTGATTAACTGTGATTGACGAGAGCAGAATGAAGTCTGACTCTCTGCTAAACGCCACACTGAACAGAGAAGGACAGGAGCCATCTTTCCTCCCCTCTTCAGCTGTGCTCAGTGATATTCATCAAATTCAGTGTTGGGATAATTTTGAAAAATGTTTTTTAATGATATTTAAGTTTGCTTTAATAAAGTTAATGAACCCATTCTTCTTTAATGCTGCTACTCAGTGCTAAAGTAATGCCTTCCGAAGCTGATGTAGATTTTCTTCTATTAAAATGACACCAAATTGAATCTTACCCTGTAATTTAAAAGTGAGCCAGACAGAAAACTGTTACCATTATTTAGATTTTATGGATTTTTAACTGTTCTTTAAAACAGTCAGAAGCAGTAGCTGACTTACATTACAGTTAACTGCGTTTTTTAACACTCAATACCACTTAAACTGAAAATCAGCAATATTTTTAGAGACCAATACCTGTATAGATTATGTGAGATCCAAAAAAATTACCTATAGAAATGATAGGTCCTATAATTTCCTATAAACCTATACATTCAGTGTTAGTAGATATTTGAAAAGTAAAAATATTTCAAAACATTAATATTTAATATTATAATTTATATCTTAATTTGTTACATGCTGATTGCTGCATGTATTGTTTACATTATTTAATAGCCTATATGAGTAATTTTGTAGTTATTTTAATTATTTAGATATTGAAATGATCACCCAATATCATGCTGTTGTGCCCACTGGGGAGCTTAATGAGAAACCCCCTCGGTTCAACTGTATCACAGACACAAAAACAGTTTATTTATGAAGATCATTAACAGGGAAAAATAAAGATATTTAACACAAACCAAAATCGCAAAGTATTCTGTGTAGCTCCGCCCCCAGTGCAACAGTATATATAATTAAAAACTCTAGGTTTCTGCTGTTTATTTGAGTTTAAAAAGTGTGACAGTTGAGGAGTATAGAACTAATAATTATGATATTGTAGCATGTTCATAATGTTTTTGCGTGGTAATTTTGGAGTATTAGTTCTGCAGTATTTATTAATAATAATAATAATAATAATAATAATCATTTTATTTATATAGCACTTTTCATGCCAGTGGCAGACATGTGATAAAACATAGTTATAGAAAAGATCATTAGTACTTACTTAATTAGAATCAGAACTTAATTAGAATCAGATTGGCTCAGTTATTCTATAAGGACTCTTATTGTGAAGGCAGGGCTAGCTCGGCAGTAGTGTTCTGTTAGATTAGGAAGTACTAGCATAGCCGGAGGAGTCTGGCCTCTTCTTATTTCCCCCGTTATATCAAAAACAGGACTGCAAAATGCCAGAGGGCGCCTGTGAGGGAGTCCTCAATGAACGGGAGTGAATGGAGCGCAACAGCTAAAAACGAAAAGTTAAAATAGTTTCTAATCACTGAACCAGAACTTTCCTTTAATTTGAGAAAGTAGAAGGATGTATTTCACTGAAAAAGCAAAGAAAACTCACCTGTATGTTTCCTTTTTACTACAGCAAACAGGTTTTGGCAGGTTACAGCAGCAGGATGTTAGCATTACTGCTACTGAGTGCTGATTGGTTGGCGAGCGGAGCAGCTCATTGGCTGTTTGTGCTCACAGACGTCATGAACGTACATGAGGCGCTGTTTTAAACTCCTATAACTCGAGTTTAAAAGCTCTTAAAAATGTAACAGCAGTGTTAAAATGTTTTATGCTGTTCATTGTTCAGGAAATAAATGTATTATTTTATATTAAACATGTTTAAGCATTTATTAACTGTTTTTGCTCAAACGCTCCATATAAACCCATTCATTTTGGACTCGCTCAGGAGCGCCCTCTAGTGTTAGAGAAACCCAGAAGACATTACAGAGTCTACAAGTTCTCTGGTACTTGTCAGACTAATGCTGACAGCAGAGAAAGCAAGACGTGGTGAGGCTTAGAGCGAATGTTAGACAGAGCTCTCTTAGTGTACGGTGTGGCTGTGGCCGACTGCAGCCCTTTAGTAAAGCACAATGACTTGGACATCAGCTGTGCCGTCTTTAGTAGCAGTGAACGCTACTATATAGACTATATATTAAATTATTCCGGCCTACATTATTGGTTATCTAAATTTGTACCTCCTTAAAAACAGTATCGGCCACAGACGTGTCGCATTGCTCAGGCTCTAGTTTACAACACTGTAAATGAATGACCACAGATGAAGCTGAGCGTTATGTGGATGATCTGATGGTTTTCGCTCTGAGCTGCCAGAGAACAGTGTGAATGGCCCTCTGGCTGACTGTAACCCGACAAAACATGATTTATATGATATATGAAGCAAATGATTCATCATGCAGCCCTGCCCAGCACTGCAGAATGGTCATCGATTTGGTCAGTTAGCCTATTTCTATTCCATCAGCCTTGACAAATTGAGTGCGCTGGGGCTCTGTACTCTGCCTCATGCCTGAAGGTGGGGCGACTCGGGCTTGGCGAGATTAATTTGTGTTTGATTTCATTTCTCTCTCGTGTTTCTTCGGCGTTGTGTGGACAGGAATGAACAGCGCGATCGGGCTGTCCGTGTTACCGTGCCGCCGCCCCTCTGCTCGTCACACTGCCACATTTATCACGGTCGCTGAAGCTGAAAGGAGATTTGTGTCCCTTCACGGGAGGATCCAGCTGCCCCAACCCCCATCATACTGCCCCCCCCCAACCCACCCCCAACAATGCGCAATCTTACAGCAAAGGCCACTGCACTGCTGTGTGTGCACATCTTGTGAACGTTTCTCTAGCCTCATACACAGTGTGTACTTAAAGGGGAGTTCCACCAATATTGCAAAATTTCTGAATAATTAACTGGATGAGCTGTAAGGAAAGTCATGCAGTGAGAATTGTTCACAGTGGTGGTGATTGGAACCAAACGTCTGAAGGGTTTAAAGCCTCCAAAAGCTCCCTCAGAGAAAGATTGTACGTGAAATCATTGTGGATATGTTTTCTAACACTTGAGACATTGTTTTATGATAGTTTTGAGGTGGTGTTTTGACCTATGATGTTTTACCGCTGTTTTACCATAATCATCACATACATGACTGTATTTGTTTATTTCTACTCCTGATTCTATTATTTGATTTTTTTTAAAATACTACTACCAGTACTACCACTAGTACTAGTACTACTAGTACTACTATTCTTACTACTACTCATACTAGTACTGGTACTACTACTACCTACTAGTACTACTACTTCTGCCCTTAGTAATACTACCACTAGTACTGCTACTACTGCTAGTACTACTACTACTACTAATGTTAGTACTGCTACTGCTAGTACTAGTACTACCACGACTGCTAGTACTATCACAACTACTACTACTAGTACTGGTACTACTGCTAGTACTACTGTTAGTGCCACTAGTACTACTACTACTACCACTAGTACGACCACAACTACTACTACTACTACTAATAAAAAAAATTATCATCATCATCACTCATTATTATTACTATTATTATTATTAGTAGTAGTAGTACTAGTGTTAGTAGTGTTGGTGTTATGAACTGCCATCAAGTCTTCTGTTTGGGTCTTCAGGCTTCTGAATAGTTTGTTCATGATTCCTCTAATGGTGTCCATCCATCTTGTAGCTGATCGTCCTCTTCCTCTTTTACCTTCTACTCTTCCAAACATAGTGGTCTATTACAATCAATGTCCAAATAAGAGCTTGAGTTTGGTTATCTGGGCTTTAAGTGAGAGGTGAGGCCTTATTTGGTTGCAAATCCATTCGTTTGTTTGTTTTTTTGCCGTCCCAGTTTCTCTCAGAAGTCTTTATATTTTTCGTGTTTTTTTTTGCTCAGCTTTCACATCCATAAAGAACAGAGAAGACCACAGCCTGGACGATTCTGATCTATCTCTTTAGAGACAAATCGTTGCATTTGGAGATCTTTTCAAGCTCCTTCATCCTCTTTCTGCCGAGTTTTTGTCGTGTTTCTTGAGTGCTGGATCCTGTGTTGTTAATAATTGATGCGATTAGGCAAACACTGTCTACCGTTACTGCATCTTCTCCATCAGGGGTAACGTTAGTGGTCTGTCCTGTTGTCATAACCTTCTTTATGTTGAGCTGAAGTCTTGTAAGCGCCTCCAGGTCCAGGTCTGTGAGTGTTGTCATCCTCATATTGAAGGTTCTTCCAATCCCGAATCCTCGATTCCTTCAGTTCTGCTTCTCTTGTTGTATGTTCTGCAAATTCGAATATCAAATTTGACTGAGATGCTAATCTTTAACACACAGCTGAGCACCGTTTTGAGTATATCTGTGTGTGTTTGTGCTGATGTGTCGTGTGCACTCATCTGTGTTTCTCCTGCCTCAGGCACAGTGGACTGTCCACTCACAGATAGAACAGTGTGCTGATGTGTGTAGGTGCATATGTATCTGTGTGAGGAACTCTGCAGCTATATATATATATGCGTGTGTGTGTGTGTGTGTGTGTGTACATATATATATACATATATATATATATGTCACTGTCCAAAGAAACACACACACCAGAGCTCTGTGGTATGTGAACATGCATGCATACAGTATGACCGAGCGAGCGAGTGAGAGAGCGCTTCTCCTGCCCCGGGGCTCTCTTTACTGTGTTTGTGTGCGAGTGTGGAGCTGTAGATAAGGCCAGGCTCTCCATGTGGCTCCAGCAGCTGCATCTACTCTCTCTGAGTCTGTGTGAGCTTCAGCCTTCTCCACAGCTGGGCCTCGGCTTTAGGACCATCAGCGATCAGTAATGATTAAAGCGTCGTTATCTTATTTGTCAAAGTTGAAAGTTAGAGGACTAATTAAAGTTTAAACTTTTATAAAGTTTAAAAATTTATAAATAATTGCCTGCAACGTTTTGTTTTTATTAAATTTTATTCAAATTTATATAAAATTTAATTTTTTTGCCTAATTAGAGTCGTATGCAGTTAGGATAGTCCTATTAAAGTTTCATATGTTGTTGATTTCCTAAGTGTAAATAAGTTAACACATTCACCGTAGAGAACACACGTCTACACATTTTAAGATAGAATTGCTGTTTATTTACTGACTTTACCATATTGGGCCAAATATTATGTAAAATTGGTACATTTTATGTTTTATAAATTTTTTCCAGTATGTTCAACTCTGCAAGTAAATAGAAATTATGCGGTTAAATTAACAGGAAAATGTCATATTTAAGTGTGTTCTCTGTAGAGGATGTGTTTAATTTATGGTTTTTATTTTCTTATTTTCACTTAGAACATCAACACAACATGGAATTTAACCGGGGCGGGGGGGTGTTAAAACTTTTGCATATGAGTGTATTTTTAGGTATCACTCAGGCCTTAAGCTATGGCCATTTAAAAGCAGTATGCAGTTTCGCTAATCTAATACTCAGTTACCTGTTACAGGTGCCAGCAGTGCAGTAGTGAAATCGCTGTTCAGGTGTTCATTGTTTATGAATGTTACTGTGCAAAACAGTATCACCCTTAATTTATTTCATTTTCAGTCAAAATGGCCATGAGACAAGTTATTCCTTTTTTAGTGTCAGGAAAAAAGCAGAAAACATACTTAACATAAAATTACACAGAAGCCTTAACAACTAAATCTACTCTCAGCTGTGTTCAGTCAGTGTGTGACTCTCTCCCTTTATTCCAGCTTCCGTTCTTTTCAGGAGACTCACTTTCAGCTCCTCAAAGAATCTGCAGACACACCTCCAAAGTTCAGTCTTAGAAGCTGGTTGATCATTTTCTGAAGTAATCAAACACATTCAGTGGTGTTGAGGTCTGGACTCTGGGGTGGTCAGTCCATCGTTCAGCTTCTTTGTTTGATGTGTCCGTCTCCTTTTCTCAGTGAGGTTCTTCTTGACAGCTACACATCCTTTCAGACCCACGGCGCTGAGTCGTCTTCTCACAGTGGAAGGATGGACAGAAACACCTGTGGATGTTTTCAGATCTGAAGCAGCTTGATTTTCTCCTCTCTCTCAGAGATGAAAGCTTTAAGTGCTGTTTATCTGATGGGGGCAGTTTTGGTGTCTACCAGGTCTTCCAGGTGGTTGTTAGGAGCCACATTTTTTGAAGCAGTTTTTTTCACTTATTTTCTTATGATTTTCTCCTTCTTTATGCAAGTCTTGTATCTAATCTTGTCAGAAGTATCTACATTTCTCTGGATTACTTTTGTCAAAAACAAACGTAAACTGCTGAGTGGAGAAAATGATTTATTGTGATGATGTGACATCGGCTGAAGTGAGAATTATCGCTGTCCTCTAATTTCCCTCCTCACAGCAGCCACTTTTCACAGGGCTACTTCTGCTCGTAGGGTTTATCTGTCTGAAAAACATGTCAGTGTGACGCTGCTAGATTGGCCTACTCCCTCTAACGTTGCGAAATAATTTGGCATCTGAAAAATTTGCTTGTAGTTGCAGCTGCTCTGTCTCCTTGAGGCAGTACTTTAATGACTGAGCTGAAGGCTACTCAGTATGGACAAAATACCATATTGTCATTATGTAATGACACATATTGCAACTGAAACATGCACAGAATGTCCAAAATGATAATTATAATGAGGAAGTCCAGCTACTTTTAGCTGCACCCATTGCTGATACCTTGTATAATCTCTTAGAAATCATTGACCAATAGATTGGGAGGCTGTGGGGCAGGTACACATCATGCCCAGTGCCGAGCGTGGGCTAGAGAGGTATAAAGCCCCCCAGCATTGGGCTGTGGAGCAGTGGAACTGCATTCTCTGGAGTGATGGAGCTCCATCCAACACCTTTGGGATGAGTTGGAGTGATCCTGAACTGACCATCCAACATCAGCACCTGACCTCACTAATACTCAATCAAATCCTCACAGCAATGTTCCAACATCTAGTATATTGTCAAGTGGAACAACCACACATTAATAAAACATTTTATAGTCATGTAGCACTACTGAAATTTAGTATAAGCTAGTTTTTGTACTTTGAGACCTGATATAAACCTCAAATATACCATAAGTATATTTTTTCAAATAAACAAAAACTATTTATATATTTATATATTTATAATTGTAATTTATTTGTATGTTTTTTTCAGGCGTCACACATCTGACTTGGTTAACAGAATCTGCCTATCCACGACTCAAAAATGACCATTTTTTCAGTATTTGTGAAAGGGCTGCTGACGCTGAGTATTGCACTATGACATTTGATGAAATGAGCATTTGTGGAAAATAATTTTGCAGTTAAATATTTCTTAACTTTTCTTATTTTGCATGTTGTTTTATTTTGCAACGTTTTTGGTTTTAAAGGTTTCAAACATAAAATCATGCCAGACAAATTTACTTAGAATTTTATATGTTCATACAGTTTATTTAATTTTCCTAGATAGTTGGACGGTCACACCACCTGACGTTTTTAGACTTTTTGACATTAAAACCTAAATATTGGACACAAAAAGTGCATGTATGTCACGTGTATATGTAATATGTATCTCTGTGATTGGTCAGGATGCTCTAAGCACACAGTAATTCAATAGAGGCTCATTTGCATACTTCATCCTTTTATGATATCAGTACTGCAAAGGCTGACAATTTATGAATGTATGTGTCCTTTGTTGGAGCAGATTGAGAGCTGCACCAGTTCAGAGGTTCAGCAGGTGTATATATAACCCTCATATGTTATAAACAGGTTAAGATAAGAAGTAACACTAAATGAATCCCTTAAAATCTCAGGCTTATTACATACTAAGGGTTATTATTCAGTAACTACAGAGACTTTAATGCAAACTGGCTGAGCTATTCTTAGGTTATGTGTGTGTGTGTGTGTGTGTGTGTGTGTGTGTGTGAAAGGAATTTGGTTTTGGTTACAGGAGCTCACAGTGCACAGTATCTGACAAACATTTTACAGCAGTAAATAAAGTAAAAATAAAATAAAACGTGCATTCCTACCGTACACTCGGGCCATCTCTCTCACACACACACACAGTCATACCTGTAAAAGTTGCATTGTGCAAGGTATCTATCTTGTATCTTATATTAAAAGTGCTGAGTGCAGCAGTTAAAGGATGTATAGTGGCAAAAAGGGATAAGTGAGATAAGTCAGATAAGTGGGGTAATAAGGCAGGTGAGTGGGATGCTAGAAGAACATGACTATAGCTCTGCTAAGGTGCAGAAAACTACGATATGGTATAAGGTCACATTGCGGCACTCTTCCTTACAACTTGACCTGATACTGATTGCGCATGAGAACGTTTCAGATGACCATAAGCAGGAAGACTTGTGGTTAGCACCATATGAGCTGACCTGCAGTGGAGCACATTCAGAACACCACGATCTGCTTATCAGTTGAGTAAACTGAACTGGTGCACTTTAGTACATCCGAGTCATTCGTTCAGCCTGGCGGAGGGCTCATTTTTCCTTTTATGAATCCGTGTGTGAAATGCAGAGTTGTCACAGAAAGTGCTCTCTGCTGGTGGTGAGAGGGACTGCGGTGTAGACATTTATGTAATCCAAATCAGGGGAAAAAATCCAGTCTGCACCAGCTCAGAGTAGATTAGTGGGTTCATGGCATGTTCATGTTAACCTCACTGAACTTTCCTCATGTATCCTCTTCACTCTTTTTTTTTATCCGCTAAACGCCAGTCGTTCTATTGACGTGGAAAAACTCATCAGAGAAAATTGCTCTGCAAAGCTGTATTCAGATCATCCCTCGTTCTATTATAAAGCTGTCCAATAATTAGTTTGCGATTCATTCTCCTGTAATTCGGCTCGCCTTGTTTGTTCAGGAATCTAATTCGAATGCAAGATGTTGTGTTAATAGAGATGATAACTGTCGGAAAGAGGTTGAATTGATATGGAATTGACCCCGATGAGCCCTTTTTGGGTGCTGAATAACAGAGCCGGTGTTGGAACTCGGCTCCGTCGTCATGTTTACAGAAATGTGAAGGCACTGAATCAGCTCTATCAGCGCCGCCGTCTACTGCATGCAAATGATGCACAGCCGCCGAACTGATTGGTGAAGGAGATATTCAGGATGGGGGTTTGTTTGTACAGTACAGCATTTTACCGTATATAAAGAAAACTAATTTCCCTCTAAATATAGAATTCATTTGCTCTACAATGTAAATGTAAAAATGCAAAAAGAGAAAAATATATCCTGCAAATACAGGCTTACATTTACACATCAGAATAAGAATCATTCTTAGTCGGGTTAATGGGACTTTGACTTTGAATCTGAATAATAACAGAATTTTATATAAGTCCATAAACGTGCGACCACAGTAGCAGCCCAATAAGCCAAATGGGTTTATGGTTATATAGAAAAATCACATTATGCTCACTGATTGCCTGTCATAGAGTTAATGCACAGACTTTAGCAATAGCCAGTTAGCAATCTAACTGGATTGCTGTTTTTGCCGTTTTGTAGTAACATTAGCAGAGGATAATAATATACAGACCTCTCTTTGGCCATTTCATCTAAATGCCCCTGAATTAAATATGAGGTTGTTAGGCTGAACATGCAGATGCAACTGTAGTGAAGTGGAATAAACATTCATACAGTGTCAATTTTTTCATCATCAAGTTTTAACGCTGACAGAGAAGTCGACCCTGCGAGAATCTCGCATCAACCTTTGACCGTGTCAATTCTCGTGATACTAGCATTGCAGTAAATGCAGTAACTGAGCATGACTAGAACACAACCGACATGCACAATCACACATAATGAAGTGAAAGGTTTATTCATTTGCTGTATTATTATTATTTAATCAGTTTTGCTCATGTTTTTTTGATGAGTAGTAAGTCCTGAATTGCAAGTGAGTTAGAGGACGGAGTGAATTAACTGAATTACAATAATATTGCAGGTTTAATAATAAAAATGGTAATAATAAGAAGAAAGAAACATTTTGGGGTGACAAGCTTCTCTTATTCCTATAGAATATTTGAGATAAAATTTGATAGAATATTCGAAAAAGAAAATATTTAATAGTTGTGGCTTTAATCACAGTTAAAACATGGCGAACTGTCCAGTAGAGGTGGTTCATATGGTAAAAATGTAATATCACAAAACCTCATTTAAAAAATACTGATAAAAGCTATGAATGCAATTATTTATGTTTCACATTTTACATACCGCACTGCACTGAATCCCATTAAACAGGACTGATTATGCTCTGTTTGAGATCAAACATACATTTGGAAAGTGTTTCATGAATCCTGAGGATGTCCACAATAGCATATTGTGACATAATTTGTCACAATCGCAATAAATATTGCCGTATTACCCAGTTCTGCTGTCCAGCCATTCTGATTTATACGCTCTTGTTTTTTCCAGGTTACAACCATCCAGCTCTGATGAAGGCCATCACCAATCCCAACAATCTGGTAAGACGTGATGCAGAAACAGTGTTTATTTATAGCGAGAGTGATTTGCACTCAGTCAAGCAGAGCTCATCGTTTGACAGACTTCAGTTTGTAGAGGCTTTACTCTGCCTGATCTGTGATCGAGACTGAGCTGCCTTCTGCCTTTACAATGACTGTGGCTCCATTTTTATTTCACAGTTTTCCTTTTACAGCTGCTTCTATGAGTCCCTGCTGGCAGAGTTATGCTCGGATTCTGAGATGAGATTTAAATGGAGCTCACTTTCCTCCTGTAGTCTTTTGGCTCTCGGATAAAGGAGTGTCTTTTACCTCTCTGTTTTCCCAGAGTGCATTTGTCAATCGGCCAGCCCTTGGGATTCTGCCACCGGAAAACTTTCCAGAAAAGCTGAATGAGAGTCTGCTGTCGGTGAGTGCAGAAAGAACGGTTCTTTAGAGCGGAGCTCTGTGTGGAACGGCCGAGGACACGGCTGTGCTTTCCAGGTCGCACATGAGAGAGTTTGGGGCTGAAAATTGCACAATGATTCTATTTGGATGAATTCTTGCAACAATGCCAGCACAACCCTTCACTGGACAAACATCTGTGCTGTTTGACTGCTTAAAGGGCCAGTATCATGGAGTTTGATGTAGTATGTAAACATTGTTCAGTCCATATATGGAACCTAAGCAGCTAAAACAGCCTGTTATGAATTCGTTGTTTTTGTGATGTCACAAAAAACAGCCCATTTACATATTTTCTCATTTACAGCTGTTCAGTTTAGCCCTGCCCATTCATCCTGAAGTTAGGGTGTTTCAGCTCTGAGTTCTTTTTGAGACAAAGCCAATCAGAACAGAGCTCATTTACATATATCAGTCTTAAAGGCACAGTAACAAAAACAGCCTCTTTAAATCTGAGGGATAAAGAGAGGTTGGAAAACTGCCTGGTAGAAATTAACTACAGCTGTTTTCAAGCACAAAAGCACACATTGTTTTAAATGCCACACAGGGAAAAATGCAGTATACAGGTCCTTTAGAACTAGTTGCAACTGCTTGTATGCGTATTTAAACGTAGATGTGAAAGTTAAAGAGATGTTTACCAGCAGAAGATTCTGAGGGAGAAAACCTCCTCCTTCCCAAACGCAGCACAGCAGCAGCTCACGGTCATTATTCGGCCAACCAGCAGATATAGTATTTAATTAGTATTTAAAATCAGAGCTGCATGAACGATTATGTTAATTTTTTCACATATTAATATATCTTTTTTTAGCTTTTTGCACGGTAAGCTTAAAAAAGGTTAACGTGTTTAAGTTACCGTTAGTCGCAGCCAAGACAGTCAACTTCTGTTTAGTTTTCGTCTGAAGTCGATATGGAACATGTTGATGCTGAATGTTGACATGTTGAACTGTTGTAGCCACTATGAGAGCTTCAGTTTACATGGCGAGTGGCAATTACAGGGGTCCAAGCACTGTGCACCATAATAGAAACAGTAGAACACAAATAATGGGCAACGTTTTTCTGCTCAGTGGGTGATTTTTGAAGATGTTGGCTGTTGAGGTCAATTTCAAGAACAGAGAAATATCTTTTCTGACTTCAGCTGGCCTAGCCACACTCGTTGAGGTCATTCAATGGTTTTTTTTTAAGGCACTTGTGTTTCGTCGTAACGTTAGCAGAGTATAATTATATACAGACCTCTCATCGGCCAATTTAGCTAAACGCACCTGCTAAACGCTGAATTATAAATCAGGTTATTAGGCTAAATGCGGTGATGCAACTATAGTGCAGTAAACATTCATAAAGTGTCAACTTTTTTTCAGCATCAAATCTTAACATTTGCAGTTCTACATGTGAGAAGTCGACCCTCTGAGAATCGTGCATCAACTTTTGACAGTTTTTAGAAGTTTTTTTATGTTAGTATGGCGAACAATAGCAATTAAGTAATATTTATTTCTATACCACACAAGTGATGCTGCACAAAGTACTTGCCATGGGAGAACTTATAAAAGATTAAAGGGGGGCATTTTTCTAACCTGTTCCTTGGGTATAGACAACATTAAAACCAGTTAACATGGCTCCCGAGTGGCGCAACCGTCTAAGCGCTGGCCCTATCATCAGGAGATCGCGAGTTCGATCCCTGGTGATGCTGCAGCCGTCCGTAGCCGGGAGTCCGAGAGAGCACAATTGGCCTCACTCTCTCTGGGAGGGTAGGATGGCCCCTCCTTCTCCCCCCATCACTCAATGCGATGCTAGTCAGCTCAGGCGTCTGTTAGCTGACGTAACAGATCTGGCGGTCGGCGCTTTCCTCCGAGCGCGTTCGGCTGTCCAATGACGTTGCGTAAGCGGCAGTTCGAAAAGAAGCGGTGGTTGGCTTCACGGGTCTCGGAGGAAGCCTGTGTTAGCCTTCACCCTCCTAGCGTTGATAGCATCGTGTGATTGGGGGAGTCCGAACTAGCGGGTGGAATTGGAGACGACTAAATTTGGGGAGAAAATTGGGTAAAAAAAATCCCCCAAAAAAAACCAGTTAACATTAAAACAGGTAGAAAAATGAACAACACACATGATTAAAACCAAGGAGGAAAGGGAAACACAGAACATCCATGTCATAAAACATCAGCTACTTCTGAAAGCCAAACAATATAAGTACATTTTGAGCTTCAACTGTAAGGAAGTTGCACGTCTGTTCTCGTGGTAAGCAACAGATTTTCAACAAAAAAGTCAAAAAACCCAGAAAACAGCTTGTCTTTGATCTACATAGTTCCACAGTGGTTACCCCTGTTTTGTAGTCTCAGTGCACCAGAATTTTCATACTAAAATCAATACTTTTCTTCTGGGCATGATTCCACAGGACGCTGCTACTTCTTCACTGTTCATGAGTTTTTATGTCCGTTAGATGATGATGATGTAATCGCAGTGAAGGGATGTTAATGCCAAGTATAAACAGGGCTTAATTAATCACTCCCGAAGTGGCTCAGGGTTTGCTGTCATGTTATCGTTATTAAAGCAAGTTGTCTAATTCTCTGTTAGATCGCTCCCACTGGAATGACACGAGTGCAGACCATGGCCTGCGGCTCCTGCTCCAACGAGAACGCCTTCAAGGCTATGTTCATCTGGTACAAAGTGAGTGCACTCCATTTACGCCGAGCGCTGCTCCCACACACAGCCAGATGGGTTATAACAGGATTTGTGGTATCACTCACTGCTTCACACGAACCTTATGAAATGTTTGCCCAGTTTCTTTTGTTCACCCACTGATAAAATCTAAATATAGTCTGTACAAATGTCTGTCTGTGTACAATATATGATAATTTGCAGATATAAGATTTGCTGCTGTGATTATATTTAATTAATGTTTTTGTGTGTGATTTCATGTCTAGATCAAAGAAAGAGGCGCCAGCAGCCCCTCAGCTGAGGAAATGAGCTCCTGCATGATTAACCAGGTAAAAACTAACAATATGAAAACAATATTCTGCAAATCTGTCTGCTCATCAGTTTTCTTTATTACCTCAGTTTTATATATACACTGCTGTTCGAATGATTGGAACCATTGAGCGTGTTTACGTGCACTTAATAATCCAATAACTGCAGAAAATCAGATTTTGTCAGTAAACCGATCAACACGTTTACATGCACTTGAGTTATCAGATAATGGGCAAACTCCGGGTCGACATGAGTCAGACAGTAATCAGATTTCTGCTTTGAAACCAGCCAGTAAACTCACAGAAGAAGACGTGACGTAAACATAACGTAAGACTCAAACTTCATACCGCAGCTTTTTTTTTTTACTATTGCGCCACTTTACCTGAAAATATGAACATACATCATCTAGAAGATATAGAATATTTAAATCCTTCATTTTGTCAAGAATGTATTTGGTTTCAGCGTCACACCAAAAGTGTTTTGCTGCGTCTCGCGGCAGCGCTGCTCGCTTATTTCCGGTATCGCCGTCTGTTTTCGCACATGCTCAGACTGAGAAATCGGAAAGAAATCAGAGTAAGAGTTCACACGCACTGAGAAATCTGATTACTGAGCTAAAATCCAGCCTCTTTATCAGATTTCTTCATCATATTTCTAAACCTTACTCCAATCTAAGAAATCAGTGTGTGCTGTTTACATGACCGTTTGAATAATCAGTGCAAAAATCTGATTATGATTGGATTATTAAGTGCGTGTAAATACACTGTGTTTTAGTACTATAAACCTGTAACTACAAACTATTATTTAGTTTGCAGATAAATGATATTGTAACTTGCAGTTCTACAGTTATCACAAAATTAATATCCAGAATTCATCATTTAAAAGTGGAGATCAAATCATAACAAATGTATGTAAATAGATAATTATAGTACATTATTCATCATGTAGTAAGTTCCTGTTCACACAGTTCTTTAATATCTGGATAAAATGTGTAAAAATAACTGCAGTGAATAGTTTGTAACGTGTCCTTTGTAGCTGAATATAAAATAGCAAAAATTGTTGATCTGGCAAGATTGATAGTTCAATAGTGTGGAGAACGTCATTAATGTTGACCGTTGGCATTTTTTCTATTTAATCTCTCAGTAAATGTATTTTCGCTTAGTTTTCATCGTACTAGAAATCTATAGACTGTACAGAGGTAGTGTTTATATTGAGAATCTACAGACCATAACAAGCTAAAGCTAAAGCATGTATCATGGTGCACAAGGCGATGTTCTGTTGTCCTCTGTTCTAGATGGTGGATCTGATAATGTGTTGCCCTTGTATAATAACATAATAATAACCCTGAGGAGGCTCCTTTAACTTCACGCTGTTCTTGAATTGCTGGTTAGCTCAGAGTGCACACAGAAGCTTAATGTCCAACAGAGATGAACATGGATGATTCTGACTCCTCCCTTTACAAGTACCAGCCCAAAGGAACCACTGAGTGGGGAACCATCACTGTCACTCTGGTTGCACTAATATGCACTCTGTCCTCACTGTGCTTTTAAAGGGTCCCGGCTGTCCAGATCTGAGCATCCTGTCCTTTATGGGGAGCTTCCACGGCAGAACTATGGGTAAGTGTTTGGATATTGGACCTGTATATCACTGAATTTCTTATCAGCTGACCTCACTTGTGCTCACATAGTGGATTAATTGTTCTCTTGGCGGTAAAGTTATATACTGTTTACAGAGTTTTGCTTGAACTTTAACAGGTTGAGTGATATGATGTAAATTCTGAGCCCAAACTAATTGGGCTAATAGGACAGTACATACATAGCTTTTCAGCATGTTAGTGAAAATCTTTGCCTAAAATGAATCAGTAACTGTCTTCAGATAGAACAGTTATTGTTACTATACTTATCAAAATAAATAAATTGTAGCTGGTTTGGTTGAATACATTGTACATTCCTGCTGCGTCACCACTTTCCACGCTGCCACTGAAGCTAAAAGAGCAGAGATGCCTCAGACATTATGAGTGGGAGCTTCTTAAATGACCTGGAAACACGAAAACACACTGCAGAATTTATGATAAGAGGTATGGCACCACAGAGACGCGACACGTTTGATGAGTCATCTTAAATATGTCAGTATAGCCTAGTGACCTTATCATGTCCCAATCCACGACTCCATCATGCAGCCATGTCGGATTGGGAACATTTAGAACTTGACAGCACAGACAGCAGATCAGTTTATTTTGACAAAGTTACGTTTTTACTGCTGTATCAGAGAAGCGTCTCATCCATACGTTGTTAGTACAGTGCAGGAGCTGCTCCGCACTTTGGTACGTTATTATTTAAATAGACGATAGAAGACCATAGAAAGTTGGGGGTGTGATTTGACAGCCGGTGTGGACTGAAATGCATAGGAAAGAAACGCTCAGACCAACGACTAAAACACTTGTTTTAGTGAGTGTTTGCATGCTCATTTGGAAATATCAACAAGTAGTCAAAGCATGTGAACTGCTGTTTTGGTCAGCTTTATGAGATTATATACATATTATTTATATAACCTTCTATCTCCGAGATGGTAACTTTACAGAAGGAGAGGAAAAAACCTTTTTAACTTAAAGCGGACGTCAATGTAATACGATTTTTTCCAAGGAATTTTGGGCCTTTTCTGTTGGTCTGTTCATCGTGAAATTTTAATGCAATGCAAAGGGTAACCAGAGTTTTTAAATTCTGCAAAAAAAAAAAAAAAAACACCAACATCTGTCTATCCTTCTATGTATCTATATCAATATATACTACTACATTTGAATAAAACCTCAGATTAATCGTTTGTCCTCAGCTCTTGGTCTGATTGAACTCTGTTTGTTGATTTGTTGTCAGGTTGCTTGGCGACGACACACTCAAAAGCCATCCATAAACTGGACATCCCCTCGTTCGACTGGCCCATCGCCCCCTTCCCTAGGCTGCAGTATCCCCTGGAGGAGTTTGTCCGAGAGAATGCTCAGGAGGAGGCGCGGTGCTTGGAGGAGGTCAGAGCTGTCACTGCAGTTCAGTTCTAGACTAGGTTTAAGCCATTTCTAGGAAACACACCTGTGATGAAAACAGCTGATACTGAGATTAAACACAACATTTAAATGCCAGCAGTCAGTAAAGTAGCTTGTGATCTCATTTAAAGAGGAATTCCACTGATTTTTTTTTTTTTCTGTTGAGATGTAAACATTCAGTGATTCAGAGAGGTTTGGTGTGAAATGGTTGATGGCAGAGACTCAGATTTCTTCATAGTGGTGGTGATAGGAACCAGGGGTCACCATGACTACAACACAAATATGGCAAATGAATATTTATTGCAATATAATAATAACACAAGTGTGTAATGTTTATATTCCAAAGTGACCTAAATGTGCATTTTGAGGTTATAGATGTAATGATGATGGTAAAATAGCGGTAAATCTCCCTGCATGCACCTTTCTGCCATGAATTTATACAAGAAAATAAATCTTATCCACTTAATTATGTAGAAATTTCTAAAAATCTGAGAAATTCCGCTTCAGGTGACTTTGTTTGGCTCACCACCTTTGCATGCTTGAGTGAAGTTTAATTCTCAGTGCTCTGTGCTTCAGGTGGAGGATCTGATTGTGAAGTGGAGGCAGAAGGGAAAGCCTGTGGCCGGCATCGTCGTTGAGCCCATCCAGGCCGAGGGAGGAGACAACCACGCCTCACCCGACTTCTTCATCAAACTGCGCAACATCGCCCGCAAGGTAGCGCTCTCGTCCTTCATTTATGCTTTATCCTTCGGTGAGTGTGTCTACATGCACTAACAATCCAATCATAATTGGATATCGGCAGTTATTGATTATTCATGTGGTCATGTAAACAGATACTCTGATTTCTTCGGCTTAAGGCTTAAAGATTTCTAGAAATCTGATAAAGAGGCTGGATGAGCTCAGTAATGGGTTGTTTCAGTGCTGTAAACTCTCACTCTGATTTCTTTCGTTTCTCAGTCTGTGTATGTGTGTGTGAACAGAGCGCTGTCCCCGATACAGCAAGCAGCGTTTAACACAACACTTTTGGAGTGACACTGAAACCAAATACACACTTGAAGAAATGAAAAATTTAAACACTATTCATCTTCTGGATGATGAACACCGATCAGGCATAACATTCTGACCATTGTTCATTTTATCAGCTCCACTTACTATATAGGTGCACTTTGTAGTTCTACAGTTACAGACTGTAGTCCATCTGTTTCTCTGATACTTTGTTAGCCCCCTTTTACCCTGTTCTTCAGTGGTCAGGACCCCCATGGACCCTCACAGAGCAGGTACTATTTGGGTGGTGGATCATTCTCAGCACTGCAGTAACACTGACGTGGTGGTGGTGTGTTAGTGTGTGTTGTGCTGGTCTGAGTGGATCAGACACAGCAGTGCTGCTGGAGTTTCCTGATACAGTTAATCTACAAAGAGAAACTGTCAAATACTAAAAAGTCTCAAACCTCAAGTCAGTTTGTCGTTCACCAGCTTCTTGTTCGAATTTTCCCGTTCCACCTTAAATGGTGCAGCAGTTACAATCACCATTTAAGGTGGAACCTGAAACAAACAAGAAGCGACTTCAGTCTCATAAAAAGTCGAAAGTTGAGAGACATTTTACAAGAAGCTGTTCCACTTCTGCTGCTATAGCTGAGCTAAAGCTTAAAGCAGAGCAAAGTCAGACTGCGTTTTTGTTTGTATTATATTTTTAGCCTATAATAGTACATTAACACATACTGAGACATATTTACAGCCAAGATAGTAAAGCGTTACTCCAATAAAATGGACATGAAATGTTGTGGCTCCCAAGTTGGTTTGATTTTTGTTGAATTGGGACAAAATGGCTCTTCTTCACATTAGACCAGGGGTCGCTAACCACTGTGTCTGCTGCTATTGTTAAAGTCTCTCAATGAAAGTTGGTGAAAAATCTATGCAAAATTGAGTTGTTAAATTGAGTGGAACATGCAAAATACTGCGTCTTTAGGCTCGTGCGCAAGTTTCGCGGCTAAAGCTGGTGCAGTAGGTGATCTACATCTGGCCCACAGCGTTCTGTTGTGAATAGCCCTTCTTTGTGTTCCTTTACTGTATATTTGCACCTTCTTCAAAGGAGAACGGCTTCAATAAACAGCTCACATTGGGCTCTTGTCAAGTGGCTGTTGAAAAGCGCAGTGCAGAAAGAGTCGGGCACATGGCACTCCGCGGGCGCCTGCCCTCCTTGTCTGCTCTGATTTGTGTCCTTCCGAATATGACAGGCTGGAAACCAAAAGGAACGAGTGAGCCGGCCTCACAGTGGCCTGAAAAGACTCGTGTCCTTGTATAACTGCGATGAACTCACTCGCGACCTTAAACCGAGTGACTGTGCAGCTTCAGACTCCATTTTCAGCTGCCACTTTGCGAGTGGTCTTGTCGCCAAAGCCGCTGGTTATTTTCACCTCAGCATGTGGTCTGAGTAACGGACTGAATCACTGAATTAAACCAATGAGGTTGCAGATTCATTTCTAATGATTTTCATTTGCTTGTCCTGAAAAAAACGCACCGGTTTCAGGTAATCAGTAGGACTCGCTAATTAAAAGTGGAGAAATGGTAGATGTGTCCAGAATGATGAACAGAGCAGGAGAAGATTACATAATGACTCAGTTATAGAACATCACAAGCTACAATAAAATGAATATCTAGAATTTATCATAATTTAAAAATGGAGATGGAAACTCAAGGCAGATTACGTGACAAAAGAAAATCATGTAAATGGATCATTTCAGTACCGAGTTGATGGTTTAGTGAGTTTCGTTCACATGATTTTTGTTTTTATGTGATTGTTTTGGGAAATAATAGCTGCTTTCCAAAGCCCAGGCTGCAGCTGAGGTAGGTGGGTCCTCGGTAGGACTGACCTATGAAGACTCCTCCTTAGTAGCCTATTGGTCACGCAAATGGACCAGTCCTGACGAGGCTGTGTGGTGACGTCGTCAGAAAGGTCCCGCCTCTTGCAATTGCAGCCAAAACTCGTGAGGGAGCTGATGAGAGAAAATAGAGCGTGTATTGAGTTTGTTGCTTTTTCATGTCTTCATGGAAATGGAGGAGACGTTCTTATGTAGTATGATAAACTACATACATACAGATACCTCTAAATAATATACGATATGTGGACGAATGCTTTAATCAATCATTTTACACTTTATAAGGTAATGAAGACGAATTAAAAAATGTGAACAATTTGTTACACAATGTGTTACATTTTTAAACAGCTTCGTTTTCTGCTGTTTTCGCGGTGCTGTTTTCTCCCGTTCGCGTCTTTTGTGCGCAGAGAACTCTGGGAAACCGAATACTTGGAAGGAACTCAGAACGTAGGCTGCATTTCTAGGCTGTATACAAAGGATCCTTCACTTTGGAATGGGCTTCTATGATGTAGCGCCTACCTCAGCTGCAGCTTTGGAACGCAGCCAACGTCTGTAATATTTTATCCATATTGTATATTTTTTACACTGCTGTGTCTGATCCACTCCTACCAGCACAACCCACACTAACACACCACCACCACGTCAGTGTTACTGCAGTGCTGAGAATGATCCACCACCCAAATAGTACCTGCTCTGTGAGGGTCCATGGGGGTCCTGACCACTGAAGAACAGGGTAAAAGGGGGCTAACAAAGTATCAGAGAAACAGATGGACTACAGTCTGTAACTGTAGAACTACAAAGTGCACCTATATAGTAAGTGGAGCTGATAAAATGGACAATGAGCAATGGACAGTCGCACTATGCAGCAGTTCAGTCACAATACAGTGTTTTGTCCATATTGTGCGGCTGCTTCAAAGCCCCTAGTATTAGTGATATTAAGCTTTATTAATATTTTATCTGAGTAAATTTATTCCAATTTTGCACTATTTATTAAGAGAACAGAAATACTGTTACTTTTACTGTTCAGCTCCTTCGTACAGATGTCAGATGTTCACCCATGTCGTTTTCCTTTCAGCATGGATGTGCCTTCCACGTGGATGAAGTCCAGACGGGTGGTGGAACCACGGGCAAGTTCTGGGCCCACGAGCACTGGGGCACGGACGACCCCGCCGACGTCGTCTCCTTCAGCAAGAAAATGCTCACGGGAGGATACTACTACAAAGACGAGCTGCAGCCTGACAAGGTAGAGCCGGAATGTTCCTCCGGGTCTCGGGGGACGCGTCCTGCCTTATCCTCCACGCAGCATCTGAGTATCTGCTGCTGCTGTCAAATCATGTTTGATTGTAATCACTTGTGAATAATAGTGTCCCTTTGATGAAGCACAGATCTGACATCTGGAACTCCAAATATGAGCAGCAGTGCCCCCTAGTGTGGCAAAATAGTGTTTGCATATTAAGGAGTCTTCTGTCCAATATTATGAAACTTTGTTTCTGCAGCTGGACTGTTTTGATCTTGGAGATGCTTTCATCAAAGTGATCAAAGATCTGTTTTTTAATAGCAGGCAGAACTGTTCCTGTTGTGATGATCTGTTCTGAGTGTATGATGGGTTTGGTCAGTACTGGAACCCTGAACAACAGCATGTATTATAAAATTAGTTTAAACCAGTTAGAGCCTTTAAACAAAGTACAGAAACTGTAACAGCCCTGGGCGATATCTAAAAATAATCAGAGAAATGATGAAAAATTCCAAAGGAAAATGTAAAATATAATTGAAAAAGTTGTGAGTCTGTTGTCTGTGGTTGAGGCCGTTGGGTAGCCGACATACTGTAATAATTTTAGTGAGTTTATTTTAGGTAAACTTTTTTTTTTCGTCTGCTCAGTGTTTTTCCTACAGTTTTCACACAAAGCAACTTATATACTGTATAGTTATAGACAAAGCAACTTATATACTGTATAGTTATAGAAAAGGCAACGTATATACTGTATAGTTACAGACAAAGCAACTTATATACTATATAGTTATAGAAAAGGCAACGTATATACTGTATAGTTATAGAAAAGGCAACGTATATACTGTATAGTTATAGAAAAAGCAACTTATATACTGTATAGTTACAGACAAAGCAACTTATATACTATATAGTTATAGAAAAGGCAACTTATATACTGTATAGTTCCATATTAATAGTGCCCGCTGCTGTAGAGCCCTGTAGATTGCAGGAGCAGTTTTTCAGGGCCACTGTTAATAAAAATAAAAACGGTAGACTTCGAGAGTAAAGTGAAACTTCATGCCCTCTTTGAATGGGGGGAGATGGAGCCCCGATAGCCGTGTAGATGACCCTGCCTGAGATTCTCCTTCAACAACACAGACAGACAGTTTCCTCCGAGTCCGTCTGGCTCTTTATTCTAGATAAACACAGTTTCCTGCTCAGCCGTTTCAGCCGGTTCTTATACTAATAACAGGCTGGTGCTGATGTGCAGGAGAGACAGGGAGACTGAGTGTTTCTTTATGGGTGAATCGATATGAAAGTAGAACTCCAACAACTCACCGCCCCTCATTTAACACGAGGAGGCGCTGCCTTCACTTCGCAAAGCCTTTGGCCACAATATTGCGACCTTTCCTGGTATTAACGCCACTTTAACATCGTAATTCTACGACTTTTTTTCTTGAAATATTACGACTATTTTTCTCTACTATTTTATTTTTATTAACAGTGGCCCTAAAACACCGTAAATCGTGTACATGTCTGTAAGTATTGTGATGTTTTTCTGCTGAATCACCTCCTCTTAGGGCTACAGAATCTTCAACACATGGATGGGAGACCCCTCTAAGAACCTGTTCCTGTCAGAGGTACTGAACGTTATCAGGAGAGAGAACCTTCTGGAAGAGGTGACTCGCTCAGGGAAGGCTCTGCTGCAGGGACTGTATGAACTGCAGGTAGGAGAGCTCTGTTTGGTTTCTGTGATTCACTGCTGAAGTGCTGTGCGATGAACGTGCGATGTAGCACCGATTGACCGATGCATCAGTAATTCTTGCTAATATACAGGTTCAAGGCCTTTTTCCCAAATGCATCATGACGTGAAGACCATATTACAAGCTTTCTGTTTCCATTTTTTTAAGGAATGGTTTAGCAGAAAATCAGATGTGCACAATTGTCCACTTGACCCAGATATAATAGACCCACCAGGACATTTCTGATGTTCCAAGTTTTGCTTCTTTAGTTTAGCACTGGAGCTCTGATGCTGACAATGCTTACACTAGAAGTCAATAGTCATCCAAATCTTTTTTTGTAAATACATCCCCAAAACTTCTCTCAACCCGCATCAACATCTTTATTAAAGGGGAACTCCACCAAAAATTTTGTATAATTAAATGGTTAAGATGTAAACAAAGTCATGTAGAGTGGTTTGGTGTGAAACGCTCCATTAAAGAGAAACTTACCGAGTCAGAATTGTTCACAGTGGTGGTGATAGGAACCAGACGTCCACCTCTAAAAGCTCCCTCACACTGTTTTATGATAGTTTGAGTGGAGGGGTACATGCAGGATGTTGTGAGGCAAAATAATCCCCAAAGAAAACGTACTTCCAGCTTTATGACTATTTTACCATCAACATTGCATATGGCAGCTCAGAAGACTCGTGTAGGTTCACTGGTGGTTTTGGATAGTAAATAAAATGTCTATATTTGAGTTGTAGTCATGGCGACCCCTGGTTCCTATCACCACCACTGTAAAGAAATCTGAGTCCGTAAGTTTCTCTACAGTGAACCATTTCACACCAAATCACTCTGAATGAAATTCAGAAATTTTGAAAAATTGGTGGAATTCTCCTTTAGGGTGGTGCAGACTTGTAGATGTGGTTTAAAATGACTTACTGCGAGGTATAAACATGAACAAACCTTCACTGTGTAGCTGAACGCTGCATGTTGCCGCTTTAGACAACAGGTGATGTGCTGAACTCTGACGCCCCTTGATGTGCATGCATATCATGCAAGCATATGAATGCTACAGATAAGTCATGATTTCTGTTGAGAGAAGTTTGTTTCAGTTCCTGATCATTACTGCTCAAAAAGTGTAATAATGTTTTAATAACGCATCTGCAGTGCAATGAAAGCTTCTATTTGAGGTGGGAACCGACTTTCACTTTAATGTATTGCGGCCCAGCAGTGAGGAGTTTGGGACGTTGACTGCAGCGGTTCTGTAGGTTCTGAGCTCTGCATTCTGTCTTCTCTTTATCCATTTCAGGCTCAGTACCCTCACCTCCTGAGTCGGGCCCGAGGCCAGGGCACCTTCTGTGCCATCGATGCCCGTGATGATGTGACCCGTGACAGCCTCCTACTCAAAACCAGGGACAAGGGTAAGCAGAAACACCCTGACCAGTAATGACCTGCAGTGTGTAGTTTTACAGTCTGACGGTAATAATTGTGGAGCGATTTTAATCCAGTGTGAATCTGCAGTGTGTGTAGTTTTTACAGTCTGACAGTAATAATTGTGGAGTGATTTTAATCCAGTATGAATCTGCAGTGTGTGTAGTTTTACAGTAATAATTGTGGAGTGATTTTAATCCAGTATGAATCTGCAGTGTGTGTAGTTTTACAGTAATAATTGTGGAGTGATTTTAATCCAGCATTGTTGGATGCTCTAAATCCAGTTAATGAAACGTGCAGCTGGTCCGTGATGCACGTGGTGCACGGAGTTGTGTGTCGTTGGTCCTGGTCCTGGTCCTGGTCCTGGAGTTTTCCAGCACAGTTTGGAGGTTTCCCTGGTCAAACACACCCACTAAACCTGGCAGTAAGCAGATGAGTGTAATCAGGTGTGTTGGAGCAGGTAAAATCACCAAAGTGTGCAGGACACTGGCCCTCCAGGACCGGAGTTGTGCACCCCTGATATACACAATATGTTTAGAAAGGCATATTGTATTGTACTGTGACATAATTAATCAAAATAACTGTACATATTGTCACACTGCCCCGCCCTATGGACCTCCGCTACTAAACTGAATCCAGCTGCAGGTGTGCGGTATAGCTGGATGTGCTAACTGTTGGCTGTGTTCTCAGGTGTTCTCCTGGGCGGCTGTGGAGAAAAGTCCATCCGTTTCCGTCCTGCTCTGGTCTTTAAAGAGTACCACGCTCACCAGTTCCTCAACATCTTCAACGATGTGCTGGCTGAATACAAGTAGAGTCCTGGAGTCGCAGCCAGCTCCTGCCACAGAACAAGCACAAGGGTCCAGGTCCAGACGAGGGAGTCTTCTTTCTCAACACATCACAGAGCAGTCCGTCACTCTTTCTTCTGCGTCGTCTTTCCTTTCTAACTTTCTGCCTTACGTTTTAGTTTGTTTTTTTCTCCGATTTCACAAATTACAGTAGCATTTTCTCTCTGCAGTCACTGTAAAGCGCACAATGAAACCGCAGTATCCCGGCTGTGTGTGAATCCCTCAATCGTGTGGATCTTCTGATCGCTGCGTGTTGCGTCAGTAAGACGACTGCAGCAGGTTTTCAGCGTCAGACGAACTTTCCACACCTTGTCCACCCAGTACCCCCTCCCTCCCTCCCTCCCCCAGCACAGCGGGGCTGCTTAGAGAAGGTTCTCAAACCTGATGTTGCTGCTAGCTGTCCCCTGACAGCTTCCTCAGAATACAAAGGCCGTCCGAGCTCGAGTTCACAGTCAAACCTGAGCAGATGAGTACACTCACTACCTGAGACCTCAGAAAAGCTCGACTTGTAAAAGCTCTCCTACCTCACAGCAAGGAGGGGGAGATTTAGCTAGGACCCATCATTTCTTCTAAAACTCCAGGGAGGTTCTGATAGTCTGATGCTCCAGTGAAGGCATGCAGAGGAGGAAGCCTGTAGGAAAGGTGCTTTTCTTAAACTGATTGAGGTGTATAGAACGGCAGGGAGGAATCAGAATGGGTCGCACAGAACATTTCCAAATCCTGGTGATGGAGCTCAGCTGAGGGGGGTATTTCAAAAAGCAGGATTTCTCTCAGAGCCAGATAACTTGATGCACAATCCTCACTTTTGGCACAAGGTTTTGAAGAAAACCTTGTGTCTCCAAAATGGTAACTTTACAGGAGAAGGAAAAAACATACTTCACTTTTAATGTAAGTCAATGGAACCAGAATTTTTTTCCAAGTCATTTTGTTCCGTTTCTTTTGGTCCCTTCATCATAAAATTTACACACAATGTAAAAAGTAACAGGCATTTTCAAATTATGATAAAAAAACTGAAAAAATGGACAAGATTTTCTTCCGACATGGACCGATATGGACCTTAGTGGAAAAAATCAAATGCAAGAAAATGTAGGACCCTTTAAAGGGGAATTCTACCAAATTTTCAAAATATTTGCATAATTATTGTGTTGTCATTTAGAGTGCTTTGATATGAAAGGCTCTAGAGAAACTCTGCAGTTGTACACAGTGGTGACGAGTGGAACCAGACGTCCCTTGCAGAAAGTTATTACATAACCATGTATTGTTCATAAAATTTTGTCTGTAAGGAAAACTTTTTTCCCCAGATTGATCACTATTTCCCATCATCAACATTACATATAAACACTCAGAAGACTCGTGTAGGTTCGCTGGTGGTTTTGGATAGTAAATAAAATGTCTATATTTGTGTTGTAGTCATGGCGACCCCTGGTTCCTATCACCACCACTGTAAAGAGATCTGAACCATTTCACACCAAACCTCTCTGAGTCACTCTGATTACATCTCACACACTCAATTATGCAGAAATGTCAGTAAACTTCCACTTAGTTATCTGGCTAAGAAAGAAAATCTAGCTATTGCAAAGCGCCCACCTTAGAGCTCACTGACTCCAACACTCCAGTAACAGGATTTGGAAACAGTGACTCAGATCATTTATTGAGTATTGTTCTTCGACCTGTGTCTGTCAGAGGAAAATCAACTGGCAGCTACTGAACCTCTTTATTAAAGCTGGCTGCCTGCCAGGCTTCGCTGTGGTCTTTTCTTTTAGCAAAATAAAGCAAGTCCCTACTCAGACTCAGAGACCTCTGAACTGAGTTCGAGAGTGCTGTTAGATATGAAAACGCCTGTTCTCTAAGCACAGAGCACTTAAAAACACCTGTGTCAAATTACAGATTCCCGTCAACATGTACAGGAATTCAGTGGGAACCACAGCAGGCAGCAGCGCTGCAATACTGGCACTAACCCCACATCCACACCCACAGCACATATGAAGGCTTACGTTTCCTGTGAAAGCACAAAGGGCTGCTCTTCCAGAACACGGCCGCCGCCAGGTTTCAAGCTCGAGAGGACTTTTCAGTGGAGAATCCATATTAAATGGAGAGTCCAGCGTTTTTCAACCTACTCACAATTTGCAGTATGTTGCTGTTGTCGGAAGAAAACCTCGTATCTCATTTTTGTCGTTTTTGACAAATTTGAAAATACCTGTTGCTCTTTACATTGTCTGTAAGTTTCAGGGTGAATGGACTAAAAGAAACGGCCCAAAATGACTTGGGGAAAAAGTCTGGTTTCATTGACTTACATTAAAAGTAAGGTATGTTTTTGCCTTCTCCTGTAAAGTTACCATTTTGGAGATACGAGGTTTTGTCCTGACAACAGCGATATGTAGTGTACAGTCAGTTAGCACAGAATATGATCTGGATCTGTTTGCCTGAACAGAAGTTCGCCCCCAAATGATGCTCTTTTGACGTCCGGAGTCCAATCACAGGCATAACGAGCTCGCCAGCGGATCAATATTGATGTTTATTTTTACTGCATGTAATGTGTTCACACACGCGACTCACATCTGAATGCTCAGTTTGAGTTTTTTGGGGGTTTTTTCATCCATGCTAACCTGCGTTACATCCATGAGCTAACGAGAGGCTCATTACTCATCTTAAGTTGACAAGTACACCACAGATCTTTGCTCTCAGGGTACCACCCATATTAGGAACTCCGGGTCTAAGCTGGTTTTCTCTAGGACAGAAATGGACAGTGTTTTTGAAAATCACTGTCCTGTGATAAACAAACAAGCTCCAAACTTGATACATTTAGTGTGTGTACATTTCCATATTTCCATTGTCACTGGATTCTCTGAATTACAAGGTTGTGTAGCAGTCAAAATATGAATAACGCTACAAGCAGGCTAACATTGAGTGCGTTTACATGCACTCGATACTCTGCATTTATCTGATTATTCAAATGGTCATGTAAACAGCACACTGATTTCTTAGATCGGAGTAAAGTCTAGAAATCTGATGAAGAAATCTGATAAAGAGGCTGGATTTTAGCTCAGTCATCAGATTTCTCAGTGCATGTAAACTCTTACTCTGATTTCTTTCCAATTTCTCAGCGAAAAACAGTCAGCGGTACTGGAAATAAGCGAGCAACGTTGCCGTGAGATGCAGCAAAACACTTTTGGAGCAACACTGAAACCAAATACATGCTTGACAAAATGAAGGATTTAAATATTCTTCATCTTCTAGATGATGTATGTTCATATTTGCAGGTAAAGTGGTGCGATGTTTTTTTAAAAAAAACCTGCATTGTGTAGTTTGAGTTTTACATTGTTTACATCACAACTTCTCTGAGTTTATTGGCTGGTTGCAAAATAGAAATCTGATTACTGCCTGACTCATGTAGACCTGGAGTTTCCATTATCTTATTAAGGGCATGTAAACACACTCACTGCTTCACACTGAACAGTCATATGAAAGTAAGTCTATTATTAAACTTCAACACTGTTATAAGCCAACACCTGCTATTCAGACTGCAGGCTAAAACTGCCAGATCCTCCCTATCCGATCACCTTTGGCAAAGCAATGCTGATTTGTGTACTTTGGTAAGGTTACTCTTATAATGTCAGTTGAGTGTGCAGCAGTGCTAGCTTGGAAGTAGCAATATTCATAGTTTGGCTTATTAATGACCTCATAATTCGGAGGACCCAGCAACATTCAGAGGAAGAATGTCCGTACCAGCTTTAATTAAACTAAAATGTTCTAATTTTATTTTTCTAAAACATCATTCAACCCTCCCATGGAGAAAACCAGCTTAGATGTGGGGTTCCTAATATGAGCATGAGGCAGATTATAGAATGATGACATGACCCCCCCCCCACTTTGAGCTCCACCTTCACAAGGCGTTAGAATGGTTGTCCCCAAACGTTCTAGCTACATCACATCTGGCCCCACGAGGCTGGAAGCCACTGGTCAGTTGTTTAGGTTGAAAAATGCTGGAGTGTTCCTTAAACTAAGCTTAATCTTCAGCCACGAACCCGTACAGTCGGTCACTTCTCAGGTGAACATGACCCCCTGCAGCCTCTGTCCCCCGTCTGCTCGTTTCAGTACCGAGAGATGTTTGCGTACGAACTGCTTGGGGTGATTCTCCTGCTTCTCCAAACCCAAACTGCTCAGAACACGAAAGCTTTGGCTTGAACTGTAGAGTTCTTGTATTTCGCGCCATTCACTCGTTTTCTAAATAAAACCGCACACAAAAGAGAAAGAGCGCTGTCGACACACAAGACAGAGTCTGTCTGCATCATTCCCTCCCCATCCCTTTTTCACTCCTCCTGAATTATAAATATGTACAAAAACCTGTAGTTAGACTCGTTTTCTTCAGCACTGCTTGAACAAAAAAATAGAAACACTTTTTTTTCTAGAGGAAATGCTGCATCGCTCTTGCTGTGCCACGTCCCATTTATCAGCGTAAAGTAGTTCATGTTGCTTTGAATGCTTCGTAAATGTTTTTTTAAAGCCGTGGTGGACAGGTGGCGTCTACAGCAGCAGCAGACGCATAAAGCTGCTCATTTAGAGCTAAAGAAATCCCATGTGACGACTCTGTGCCTGTCTGTTTTTTGGCCAAGTCAGTATTGTATAGAGAGTTTGTGTATCACTGATTTACCTGTTAACAGATAACAATTCAGATCATCGCTGTTTGTTTACACCACTATGTGAAATGTTTAAAAATGTAATTATTCCCTAGTCTTAAATATTGACAATATATATGTACTCTAAATAAATAAATCTGACATTTTGATCTAGTTTTTTTCTTTGACTCCGGTTTAATTAAATGCAGCAATCAGCAAAAAGTCTAATTTAAATATGTGAAATTATCTGGGCAGTACGTGTTTATTTGGTCAGAAAACTCATCAAACATTAGAATAAATACATATGTTATTAGAATACAGTACAACTGAGGAAGCCCAGTACAGTTAACATCCAATATGTGCTTCTACTGATCAATACTTTATCATCATACATGTTTAAAGAGGAAGTCCACCAATTTTTCAAAATCTCTGCACAAATCAGTCAAAGAGAGCAATTCATGATGTGGTTCATTGTAGAGAAACTTATTGATTTGTATGTTTTTACAGTGGTGGTGATGGGAACCAGGGGTTACAATGTCTACAGCACAAATATAGCCATTTTACTTACTATCTAGAACCACCAGTGAACCTACATGTGTCGTCTAAGCTTTTGCGTGAAATATTGATGGTAAAATAGTCATAAATCTGAAAAAAAGTAAATTTTTTGGGGGCTATTTTGCCTCACAACACCCTGCATGTACCCTGCAACCATGAATGAACTTTCTCCAAACCAGTGTCTCAGACATTACACATCTGGTTCCCATCACCACTACGTGAAGAGTTCGTAAGTTTCTCTATAAGGAAACATTTCACATCAAACCACTCTTAATAACTTTACATCTTAATTTAATTATGCAGACTTTTTTTTTAATTGTGGTTAAATGAAGTGCTGATAGTAGAATTGAATTCAGAGCTGAATCGAGAACAAACCGAACTGCTAAACTAAGAAAATCACTAAAATTTAACCTTAAATTTTACTGCATTTATTTCTAGTTATTCTAATGTTCTACTGAGTGTTTACAAGCAACAACACATTTACTGCCCAGATAAACAGACTGACCTCACCGCACTGAACAAAAGCTACTGGGGGTCAGTCAGCATTACATGTTTGAAGGAAAGGTCCGATCACTCCACTAATATTCCAACCCAGTGATCCATCCACTGAGGATGATGTACAGCACTGAACCCTGTGAAAAGCAGGAAACGTTCACAAATCACTCCGATGCATGACACATAATCAAGAAGATATATTGGCACATTGTTTTTTACAGCAAGCTCATATTAGGAAGAAGTCTTTAGTTTTTTTTTTCACCCCATCACATAAAAATAAACCATTTCTGAGATCTATGTAGGCCACAAACTGCAGTAGATGAGTTAAGGCTTTATTGTTAAGAGCATACAGTCTGTTTCTTGCAGCGTATCCACCCACAAAAACAGCTAATAATCCTTTATGATACTGAGCCACTAACTGTTAGTGTATAGCCGGCAGCAATGATTTCTCACAGCACATAAAACAAAAAGTTTCATCATTGGAAACAAGTTCACAGAAGAGAGAACAATAAAGGCAAGCATTATCTTCAATATTTTTCTTCGGACGCCACCTGCTGTCAGCTCATAGTTACCATTTAGCCCTCTTCTAACCACCACCCCCCCGCCACCCCCAACAGAGGACAATCTAACCGCCCCCCCCCCCAATTCCAGAACACAACCATCACTCTCAAACCGGCAGTTCAGAGCACCGTCATTTTTCAGGAGTCGACCACCGTCCCTGACCAGGTCTCGTGCTTGGTGCCCGGAGCCAGATGAGTTATGGTCACTTCCACCGCCTGGATCTTTTCATGTTTTGGTGGGATGGAGCAGATCTTGTAGCTGACCTCATCACCTTCTACTGGAACATACTCTCCCTCGATGCTGCAAGAGGAACACAATGGAACAAGGTCAAAAAAAAGAGAGAGAGAATGTGACAGTGTCAGGTAGACGGATATAAAAATCTGCACTGGCCTCAAATCCAATGAGTCTTGTGGCTAAAATGAAGACTTGGTGGCCAGAATTACAGAAACGTTTATTGTATACACACCGATCAGGCATAACATTATGACCACCCCCTTGTTTCTACGCTCATTGTCCATTTTATATTATATAGGTGAAGTGAAGAAAAACCCGCAACTTAATAAACAGTCTAAATAAAGTTGAACAATCACTAAATCATATTTATAAACAATATTAAATAAGAGTAAAAGTTAAAATGAATGAAGTCATTCTAAAGAGCTACAAAGCAGCTGATCACGTGAACAACACGTAATTCTCGTAGCTCACAGAGACGGCGGAGCCTTCGGTCTGACGACCACAGCTGCCCAGCAAAGCACCAAAAATAACCGCTCTGTGGTTTAATTCCTGCTTTGTGTTTAGTGGGAATAAATGGCGTTTGGTGAAGTTACTCACGGTGAGCCTGATGACCACGACTGCCGTGTTTTTCAGCAGAGAATAATGTATTTGTGAATAGACTGTGTCAGATACTGGATGTCAGTTTGCCTTGATGGAGCTGAGCGGATGGAAGCGGGACAAATGATCTTGCGCAGACCTCTATTATGGATTATGAGAGATTTTAACGGAGGAGTTGAGACCAGGACTCCCTAAAAAAAACGGAAAACTAAATTCAGATGGAACAACATAAAGGCCGTTTACATTAAGGCCATTTCGGGTACGCAAACTTGGGAATTTAACAGATTTTGTGTTTAATCAAAGCAGTGAATTCATCCAATGAGGAAATGAGGTTTAGACCTAACCTAAGCAAAAGTTCAGAGGCAGAGGGGGAACTTAAAGGGGATTTCTTATGTCCAATAAATGTAAATTCAAGTAGTCCTTTCCTCAAACATATACAGCAGGTAATTGATTAGTTTCAAAACCCGTTTTAGAAAGAAATCTGAAGAAGTTCTTGGGGAAAAATGGCCTCTTGTGTGGTCTTAGCTTCCTAAAGTCAGGAGATAAGTGGTTATTCCTCTGAAATGGAGTGGAAACTGTTTCTCTTCTCGTACACCCACGCAGCGAAGCAAAACAAGGAACAGGAAACGTTAGAAAAAGGACGGTTCTCACTGGGGCCTTTCAGCTGTCCTCAAGGCCGAGAGCCCTTCTAAGACGTAAAGGACACCGCGGTTTCAATGGGATTCTGCCACATGACTCCATTCCATTTCCTGTACATGCAGACAATGCAGTGACGCCTGAAAGCAGCCCGCAGCTCTGCAGTGCAGTCTGAATAGCACATTGCTGACGTTAGCAAGTACAGAGGAGGGGGTTCGGGGAGTTTATCACTGTTCCCAGCTTTCACAACCCACCAGTGCAAAGGTCAGCAAACACAGCCGTGACAGGAGACAGTCGGCCTTTAGGGGTGGACAATGTGGCATTTAACGCTGCAATACTAAAAAGGCATTTTCATGATACACATTATGTATTACGATTCTTTATTTTTCTGAGATTTGTGAACAAGTTGGAAAAAACAAACAGTAAAAATAAATTCCGGATTGGCTGAGCTCAGCTACCTGGTAATATGTAGTTTATGCAGTTACTCTACAAATACTGTGCAAAGGTCAGAGACTCTGTATTTTAATGAGCCAAAAGGGGAAAATCAAAGGAATAATAGTTAAAATGGTTAAAAGCTAAAAAGAAAATGAGGCTCCTAACAGCCACCTGGAAGAGCTGGTCGACCCCAAAACTGCCCCCATCAGATAAACAGCACTTAAAGCTTTCATCTCTGAGAGAGAGGAGAAAATCAAGCTGCTTCAGATCTGAAAACATCCACAGGTGTTTCTGTCCATCCTTCCACTGTGAGAAGACGACTCAGCGCTGTGGGTCTGAAAGGATGTGTAGCTGATCAAGAAGAACCTCACTGAGAAAAGGAGACGGACACATCAAACAAAGAAGCTGAACGATGGACTGACCACCCCAGAGTCCAGACCTCAACACCACTGAATGTGTTTGATACTTCAGAAAATGATCAACCAGCTTCTAAGACTGAACTTTGGAGGTGTGTCTGCAGATTCTTTGAGGAACTGAAAGTGAGTCTCCTGAAAAGAACGGAAGCTTTAATAAAGGTGAAGAGTGACTCACTGACTCACACAGCTGAGATTAGATTTACTTATTGAGGCTGCAACAACTAATAATTTGTGTGGCAGTTTTGACTGGAAATGAATAAATAAATGGAGGGTGGTCTGACTTTTGCACAGGGCTGTACAATGTCCTGATCAGATATTTAAATACTGCAATTTCAATATCGCTGCTGTCGGAAGAAAACCTTGTATCTCCATTTTTGTTGTTTTTTAGTTTTTGACATAATTTGACATTTCCTGATGATCTTTACATTGTGTGTAAATTTCATGATGAATGGACTAAAATAAATGACCCAAAATGACTTGGAAAAAATTCTGGTTCCATTGACTTACATCAAAAGTAGAGTATGTTTTTTCCTTCTCCTGTAAAGTTACCATTTTGGTGATACCTGCTTTTCTTCCGCAGCGATATGCTTTGCAGTATGCAAAAACTACATTGATGCCAGATGATTAACGATCAGCCTGCATTATTTTTCATCATATGAATGCCTTGATGCACCAAAACACCCACAGAAAATCCAATGGAACGTGCGACTTTTGCACAGAACACAGTGAAAAACATCTCTTGTTTGCATATTGCAGCGTGCTGTGATATCAGTACTGCAAAGGTCAATATCGCTGCAATGATTAACAGTTATATTGTGCAGTCCTACACATCGCCTACATGAGAGAAAACTATGACTCCCAAAAACGTCCATCAATCAAAGGCATGTTAACGCGTCTCTCCCCTGACTGTGGACACGGCTGCCACTTCAACATGACAACCCACAGCATTAACCAGCCCTTACACGGAAAACATCAACACACACATACATACCGAAAACCTCTCACTGCTATCACCGCTCACTGCCCACTCACACTAAAGCACTCCAGTGGAGAGAGTGACTCACACACACGTCTGTTATCGTACCTTGTCAGAGTGCGAGTTCATGTGTATGACCCATGTGTAATATATATGTAGGTATCTATAAGTAACAACATCCAGTACTGGTCAAAATTTTATATGAAAAGCTATTTAATTAGGAAGTAATCATTTATTTATACACAGAAATATAATTTAAACAATGAGTAGTGATCTTATGTATGTTTGTTCAATCATTTTCAAAGCTCTCCTCGAGGAAGCCCAGTTTTGTTTATCATCATCATCATCCAATATCTCTTTTAGCTAATCAATACCTCATTAAAATAAATTGAAAAAATAAAAGGTGTGCTGTAGTGATGGATGGATGGATGGATGGATAGCAGCTGTTGGAACGACACCTTGTCCCTCCAAAATGGAAACTTGACAGCAGAAGGAAAAAGTATTCTTAACTGTGAATGAAAGTGAAAATGAATAGGTTTTTTTCCAAGCATTTTGGAGCATTTCTGTTGGTTCATCATGAAATTCTGGCACAATAAACGTCAGCTGGCATTTTCAAATTCTGTAAAAAAGTACAAAATGGCAAAAATATAAACGCAAGGTTTTGTTTCAACAGCAGTGAAAAAATAAATAAATAAATAAATATATATATATATATACACGTAGTCGCTGTCTAAAGAAAACCATGTTCCTGCATTTTTGTCAATTTTTACATTATTTCACATTCGCATTACATTATTGTCTACATTATTTTAACACAACAGCTGTATTTTAAGTTGTGTGAAAATTTCATGATGAATGGACCAATAAAAATGCTCTAAAATCACTTGAAATAAAATGTCTTTATATTATCTTGCATTGATTGGTAAGGGTGTTTTTGCGCTCTCCTGTAAAGTTACTATTTTGGAGATACTTATTTTTCTTTGGACAGCAACTAATATATATATATATATATATATATATGGTTGGAAGTCAATAAGAAAAAAAACAGGCAAAAAAAATGGATTGGATTTGATTGGGTTTTAATAAATCACCAACAATTTGGAACACTAAACAGAAGAACAATAGAGAATGTACAGCTTGCCATAATTTTAATATAATAATAATTCTGTGATTTAGTGAAGTAGAAATGAGTTTTGTTACACTGGTAACATAATAAGAGCTCAACAGGCTGCAAAAGGCTGCAGCAGGACAACAGGATGGGGTTAGGTGGGAGGGGCTCTACCGCAACATGAGACCATGGATGTTTATTCTACGGTTGCAGAATCATTATATACCATATACATTATACACCAATCAGACATAACATTCTGACCACCTCCTTGTTTCTACACTCATTGTCCATTTTATCAGCTCCACTTACTATATAGGTGCACTTTGTAGTTCTACAGTTACAGACTGTAGTCCATCTGTTTCTCTGCATACTTAACACCACCACGTCAGTGTTACTGCAGTGCTGAGAATGATCCACCACCCAAATAATACCTGCTCTGTGAGGGTCCATGGGGGTCCTGACCACTGAAGAACAGGGTAAAAGGGGGCTAACAAAGTATCAGAGAAACAGATGGACTACAGTCTGTAACTGTAGAACTACAAAGTTCACCTATATAGTAAGTGGAGCTGATAAAATGGACAATGAGCACAGAAACAAGGAGGTGGTCAGAATGTGTAGCAGCAGATGAGCTGTCGTCATCTACAAGGTGGACTGACAAGGTAGGAGTGTGTAATAGAATGGACAGTGAGTGGACACACTGTTTAAAATCTCCAGCAGCACTGCTGTGTCTGATCCACTCATACCAGCACAACACACACTAATATATATATATATATATATATATATATATATATATATATATATATATATATTACAGACATATATATATGCCTATCCTTACTCTCAGAACATTACTGCCTGCAAACTGTACCAAAAAACACTCACGCGCATATATACCCACACGCACACAGGTGTTCTGATTGTGCTCCACTCTAAAGTGCTTTAATGTCAAAAGCCTCCACAACTGTTCAGTTCTTTAACTGTCGCTGAAGAGGGTTTGTGTCCACGCAGGTTATTTTACTGCTGTGATTAACCAGTAAAGCTGATGCATTCAGCTGTCATGAGGAAGACATAATTAATAGTAGAGGGGGGGTGTGTGCAACCCAGGGTAGTAATTATGCATATTTGCCTCCGTGCACCAGAAAAGACGACTGCATGATGTTGCTCCTTCCATCACAGATATCTGGAAGTGCTGCACTAAAATTCCACACAGTGCACACCGCACTACACTGTACCTTAAATTCTTAAAGGTAGAGTGCGAGTATGGTGCTGCAGCACAAGGCAAAAATGAGAGACCAGCCGTCATTCAGTTAATTTCCAGTCATTCAGTACAAGTTACTTATTTTTCAGCATCAGAAAATTAAACAGAAGCCTCAACAACTAATTACAATTTTAAAATTTTGTATTTACAGTGTCCACTCTTTACCTTTATTACAGCTCCAATGCTTTTCAGGAGACAGTTTCTCAAATAAATCTCTCCCTTGGTTTAGCATTTTCCCATTACTCTGAAACATCAGCAGCTTCTTTAATTATTCTATGGAGTTTTTAGAAATTGCTTTTTTTAAATTTATTTTTCTTTCTCCTTCCTTACGCAAGTGGGTTCTTCACAGAAATACCTCCTTAAAAATGAATAACTTGTACTTAATGGCTGATTTGACTGGAAATTAAATGAAAGGTTGTCTCTGACTTTTTGCACAACACTGCATATGTATCTTTCAGTCACTTTGACAAATATTTGCTGCGCTAAAACCTCCAAAAAGACAAGCAGGGGGGAAAAAAATTCTTCATTCTTCACTTTTAATGTATGTTGTGTAAATGTTAAGTCATTTTTGACTGTAACTAGAGCTAAGAGGTTTGTAAATGTTAACGTAATAGATATTAAAAGACATTCTTGGGAAACTGAGTGTGAAATGTGCTGCGGCTCACTCACTCTGAGATATGCACGAAGATGTCAGCGCCTCCGTCCAACGGTTTGATGAAGCCGTGCCCTTTAGATCGTGAAAAGCACTTGCACACCCCAGAAAAGACGGGTCCCTCCGAGGCTCGAGCAGAGCTGCAGGGATAAAACACACCAAAAACACACATCATGCACTTTACTCTTCTGGCTTTCTGCAGGACTGTGTTTTGTAAAGAAACTGAAGAACTAAAAAAAATGGTAACACTTTATTTGGAGTGGTCTTTGTAGATAATTGATAAACTCTGAATGGATTATCAGTAACACATCAACAACATATCAGTGAAGTAGCTGTAGTGAAGCATCTGAATACAGTGATGTAAATAACTTGTAGATGTTCTGTTGATACATTACTTACATTAAGTAGACCTACTGGCCCTAATCCTAACCCTAACCTTAACCTCAACCCAAAACCTAATCCTAACCCTCACCCTGGCCCTAATCCTAACCTTAACCTTAACCTCAACCCAAAACCTAATCCTAACCCTCACCCTGGCCCTAATCCTAACCTTAACCTTAACCTCAACCCAAAACCTAATCCTAACCCTCACCCTGGCCCTAATCCTAACCTTAACCTCAACCCAAACCCTAATCCTAACCCTCACCCTGCCCTAAACCTAAACCAAACCTTAACCTCAACCCAAAACCTAATCCTAACCCTCACCCTGCCCTGATCCTAAACCCAAAACCTAATCCTAACCCTCGCCCTGGCCCGAATCCTAAACCAAACCTTAACCTCAACCCAAAACCTAATCCTAACCCTCACCCTGCCCTGATCCTAATCCTAACCTTAACCTCAACCCAAAACCTAATCCTAACCCTCACCCTGCCCTGATCCTAAACCCAAAACCTAATCCTAACCCTCGCCCTGGCCCTAATCCTAATCCTAACCTTAACTTCAACCCAAAACCTAATCCTAACCCTCACCCTGCCCTAATCCTAAACCAAACCTTAACTTCAACCCAAAACCTAATCCTAACCCTCACCCTGCCCTGATCCTAAACCCAAAACCTAATCCTAACCCTCGCCCTGGCCCTAATCCTAATCCTAACCTTAACCTCAACCCAAAACCTAATCCTAACCCTCACCCTGCCCTGATCCTAATCCTAACCTTAACCTCAACCCAAAACCTAATCCTAACCCTCACCCTGCCCTAATCCTAAACCAAACCTTAACTTCAACCCAAAACCTAATCCTAACCCTCACCCTGGCCCTAATCCTAATCCTAACCTTAACCTCAACCCAAAACCTAATCCTAACCTCACCCTGGCCCTAATCCTAATCCTAACCTTAACCTCAACCCAAAACCTAATCCTAACCTCACCCTGGCCCTAATCCTAATCCTAACCTTAACCTCAACCCAAAACCTAATCCTAACCCTCACCCTGGCCCTAATCCTAACCCTTGTATGTTTTTGACAGGTTACTGAGAGTCTGTTGAGTGTTTGTTTCATCTAAAAGGAAACTCAAAATGAAGTCACCAAAAAAACTGTGTTAACACGACCAGTGATGTGGAAACCAGTTTAACCAGTTTAAAACTATGTAGCAGCTTTCACAAAATCAATGATAAAGAGCTGTGTTTCCATGCTTTCTTACAAGGGCTGCACAACATTTCATCACTGTCCAAAGAAAAACAAGTATCTCCAAAACAGCAACTTTACAGGAGAAGACAAAAACACTCCGACCTTTCAATGTAAGTTAATGTAAAGAGATTTTAGAGCGTTTCTATGGGACCATTCATCACGATTTTTTCATACAACGTAAAGGACAGCTGGTCTGTTGAAATGATGTAGAAAAATAAAAATCGACAAAAATGGAGATGATTTTTTTGGACAGTGACGATATGATCTATGATTTTTTATTGCAGCCATTATCCCCACAGTATTAATATCGCTACGGGCTGCAAATGCAAGGATCGGTATTGTATGTTCTATGTAGTGTAGAAGTCTAAGCTGTATCGTGTTCCCAGCACACTGTGGATGTTTTGCAAAAGAAAAAATTTGTAACCACATCTCTTTATGCTTTCACCAATTATTATGTGTTACAGTGATTATTATGCAAATGCTGATGCGGATTTTCATTGTCAGTGAGGTGCTTACTCTTAAAAACTAGGTACACCCAATCAAACCATCAGATTGTATTACACAACTACATCAGAATCCATCTCTGATAAGTTTAAAGAATATAAAGTGAGCAGGTCTCTTAGGGCGTCTTCACACTTGGCCCGTTTCAGCGTCTGTAAACATGCCAAACGAACTCAGTCCTTCTGAACGGCCCCAAAAACGAACCGAACTAAGAGCACCTCTCCAGTTCGTTTGTAGTTAGATTGATTTGTACATTGTGAAAACAAAACGGCCTCTGTCCGCTTTAGCTTTGCTTTACGGTGAAGACCTCGAGGCTCAGCGCACACACAGCCACGGTCTTCAGCACTTCAGCAGGTAAAAACAGACCAAGGATCATTTATAAGGTTCTACTTAGGACAAAGTCTGTCCGTGATCTGCGACAAGGCAGCAGCCCTGACATATTAAAGCGATAAGATGCGAGAGCCCGTGTGATTTTACCGTGTTAAAGGCTCGAGCTGGGCATGCAACTCAATTTTAACCTCTTATAGACCAGGGTATATTTCGGTTTTTCCATCTGAATTTACATGACCAAATCGTAAGGCAAATTAATCAGTAACTGCATAAATGTAAATTTTTATTTTATTTATTTATTTTTATAAACAGAAAATGTGTTTTTATGATCATACACATATTGCTGTATGCTTACAATTTACTGCTGAAAGCCAAAAATGTTAGACGCTCTTTGTATTATTTTATAAAAATAATGTTTACAGAGCAGATCACTGAAGAGACGCCATCTGTTTATAGTTTATAGCTCAGATTTGTGGAAAAATGGGTCGACTTTCAGTAGAAAAAACAATTGGTGAGTTCAGCTTCTTTTATTATAAGGGTTTAAGATTACATCACCCATCGATTTGACTGGAAAGAAGACAGTCACAGCTCTCATACGACCCCCACCTTTTGAATGTAGCTTATGAAATATGAAAGTTATGAAGAATATGACGAAGTGCGTTTTGGAGCCACTGGTGGTCCCAATGAGTTGAAAAGGTTAAGCTGCTTTCACACTGAACTCTGAATGAATGAAGCTCCACCCGAGTTTTGCCGGGTGGAGCTCAGTGAGGAGCATAGCTGAAAACGGAGCCCACCGCAGCAGACCCGCAGGGGCATTTTTCCAATTTTGCGAGATGCACTTCGGCCAATCGTTTCAGCACGGCCAATAGGAGAGCAGCAGGCGGGCCTGGTGGTTCCTCTCGCCACCTTAAAGGTCAGATTTATCAGAGAACGCTGCCCACTTTGCAAGCGCTGTGCTCGTGAGTGCTGTGAAAGGGGTCTGAGTTCTAATGGAGCTCGTGGTCTGAACAAGAAGTGGTCTGAGATCTCAAAGGACCAGAAAGAAACCTGAGTCCTCTTTATAGTTCACTTACACTGTGTACACAAAATGAACTGAGGTCATCTGCAGTTGGTTCCCTTCCAGGTTCACATTTAACAGAACTCAGTTTGGTTCTTTTAAAACGAACTATATGTGAAAACACTGTTAGATCCGTGGACTCAGGTCACAGGTCACGGGTCACAGGTCCAAACTAAACAGGATGAAGCAGCATTCAGCTGTTACGCTGCTGCAACTGGAACACACTGTCAGAGGATCTTAGACGTGGCCCAAACGTCTCTGAATAACATTTAAGTCCTTTGAGCCTCATTCACCACTTAAGTGTGTTCTTGAGAAAGGCTCTAAGAAAAAGTCTACGTCAGATTCAAGACGTGTTCTTAAAGCCAGAACCGTTCTCACCTTCGTGCTCCTGAGTGTGTGTAGATTCTGTTCTTACCCAAGAACAAATCCCACATAAGAAAACACTGATGAATGTCAGAATCTTTGTGAAAACCGGGTAAGTGGTTATTTTTTTTTTTTTAATTTTTACCCGATTTTCTCCCCAATTTAGTCGTCTCCAACTCCACCCGCTAGTTAGGACTCCCCCAATCACACGATGCTATCAACGCTAGGAGGGTGAAGGCAAACACAGGCTTCCTCCGAGACCTGTGAAGCACCACCGCTTCTTTTCGAGCTGCCGCTCACGCAACGTCACTGGACAGCCGAACGCGCTCGGAGGAAAGCGCCAACCGCCAGATCTGTTACGTCAGCTAACAGACAACTGCGCTGACTAGCATCGCGCTCAGTGATGGGGGGAGAAGGAGGGGCCATCCTACCCACCCAGAGAGAGCGAGGCCAATTGTGCTCTCTCGGACTCCCGGCTACGGACGGCTGTAGCATCACCAGGGATCGAACTCGCGATCTCCTGATGATAGGGCCAACGCTTAGACGGTTGCGCCACTCGGGAGCCCCCAGGTTAAGTGGGTTTTAAGAAATTTCTTCTTAAGGACGGCTGGTGAATGAGGCCCTTTTTGTCTTTAAATTCAGTTTATGTTTTTATTTTGCTTTTATGTACTGTGAACTTCGCTTTAATTCTGTTTTATTACCTTTAGGTGACTGTGACCTTCTTAATGTTCTCTTAAGCACTTTGTCTTTATTTTTCCCTTTAATATTCCTTTTTTTTTCATGTAAAGCCTTTGTGTATGAAATGTGCTGTATAAATAAACTAGCCTTGCCTATTGTATACAGTGTTTCCTCTACGATTTTGTTTCAGCAGCGGTTTCAGGCTCAGGCCGTCAGTCTTACCTGTTTAATTCTGTACATTTTCTCGCTGTAAAGTTGTAAACAAACAAGATATTGATCTTCCTTGGGCACCTTGGCTCAACTCAACTCTGATTGTTCACACAATGTTCATTCGCTTCCTGTAACCACTGTTTCAAATTAAAAGCCCTCTGCAGAGTTATGTAATTGCTTTAGGACATTTCATAAAATTCTGAAGCAGCAGGCTGCAAGATATATACAGCGGAAACACTGGTATTTACTATAATCGTGGGAGACTTCTACTGTTTTGCCTCACAAAATCCATTTCTTCTTTTTACCCATACCCCTTGTTTTCGAGTGTCACCCTAACCCCTTGGAATGGAGTTAAAAAGGGTAGTGATTGAAATCTTGCCCTACGAAATGGGACAAACCTCAAATTTAAAAAAAAAAAACGAAACAAAACAAACATTGCTTCATTAACAGCTACCAGCGCTGCTCTGTAGGTGACCCTGCCAGTCTGCAGTGACAGCAGAGAGGGTAAAGTTCAGCTCCTCACTGCTGGGCTTTAGTTACATATAGGGAACCATATGCCTTCAAAGAGGGGGGCAATTATTTATTATCATCCCCCCTAATTCTTTAGTGATATGAAGTCAGATATTCTCCAGCTTCTTGTTCGCATTTTCCCGTTCCACCTTAAATGGAGCAGCAGTTACAATCAGGTGCTTCAGGTGTCAGAACTGCTGGACTATTTAAGGTGGAACGGGAAAATTAGCTAGCTAGCTACCGAGACATTAGCATGCTATTAGCGTTTTTTTATGCTTGTTATGAAGAAAATGACCAAAATACACTGAAACTACATTAAAGTAAGATAATACAATGATTATCGTAATTTTTTTACCCCACCCCTAGACGTGAACGCAGAAAACAGAGAGTTAAGGGCTAAATGGTAGGGGCACGGGGTGAAATGGGATTGGGCCAAAAAACACTTTTTGCTAGGGCTACAAAAAATATTTTGATATTTAATTATTAGTGTGAATTAACTGACTAAATAGTCCGTTTTTGGCTGTTCTGTGTTTGTTCTTAGTTGAATATATAGTAAATGATATGCAGTGAGCAGTAAATGAGTCACAGAGTGAACCATTCTGAATTCAAGGTTCGACTAATGGAACCAGAAAGAATAACAGGTAGATTAGTTGAGTAATAATAACAGTCGAAAGGTTGAAGGACTGCAGATACAGTCGTCAGCCCTAATGCAGGTGTGCATACTCACGCGGAGCAGGTGCGGTTGCGGCGGGTGGGCAGTGGGCTGGGGATCAAGTAGCCCCTCATGGGTGAGGGGGAGCGGTCCCTATGGCGGCAGGGGGGCAGACGCAGGGAGCTGGGCGATATCGGAGAGCTGGGGGACAGAGGGGGTGTGGTGGACGGGGCTGCCCGCACAGGGGACGTAGTCTCAGAAGACATGCTGCCCACAGGATGCCTTCAGCTCTGCCACTGGACACACTGGACACTGAGAAGAGGAGACAAACAGGAGTCTAAATGACGTCCACAGAGACACATTTGTTCACGCTCACCCACTCTGACAAACATCTGTCTCGTAGTTCCACTTCAGATTGTGTAGTGTGCAACGCCCCCTCCCACTACCCCATTCATCACTGGTCAGATTCTGACCACAGAGCCACTGCTGACCTGATATTATATGAGCGCGAGGTTGAGAGTGGTCCAAAAATAACCCGGCCAAAAGCAGCTCTGTGGTCAGAAACTAGTGACACACTTAATTTTTCAGTGAAAAGAGTGGAAAAAACCCCAAAAATAACCAAGAACGATGTTTTATTGATTTTTTAATGACAATTATTTGACACTCTACAGAGAATACATTTTAATGCACAATTACTGCTTATTTACTGAATTTAACATATTAATATATTGTGCAAAAGTTACGGAAACACAAAACCAAAGAACTTCTCCACTGCAGGTTTGACAGCACCTGAAAACACGACTCGATACACAGAATACGGCAAAACAACAGAAGCAGAAAGTCCCCACAAGCATGCCGACGCCATCTGCACCCTCAGCTTATCAAATGATGCAAACATTCATAAATGACTGCAAATGTTCAAAGAATAAATACAAACAAAGGAATTCATTGCTTTGGAAAACCAGAGAACGTTGCATGTCATGGCATTCACTGTACCCTACATACTGGAATAATTTAAGTAAGTATTTTATGTGATTTGTTGTCATTTGTCGTCAGTTTTTTGACCCAGTGTGTCCTAATTTTTGGCTTCGGTTTCAGCCTACAATTTCCACTCCAGTACATCACTATCAGCAGTTGACCACTGATGAAGGGCTAGTGGACAGCTGTGCATCAACAGATGGGCTACAGTCTCCAACACCAGCAAGGTGGAGCTACAAGAGAGGGGTTTCTGATAAAGAGGCCAGAGAAAGGCCCAATCCCATTTCGCCCCTTGCCCCTACTACCTAGCCCTCCGTTTTGGGTGTTCACGTCTAGGGGTAGGGTGTCCTGATTCTTCTTGAGATAGAGGGGTAGGGCGAAGTGTTAGAGGTAAATGACCCTCCAAACAGAGGTTTTGTAGAGACTCTAAACTGAGTGATATGAGAAAAAAAGAAAAACCAGCAAGATGGAGCACAAGCGACCAAAGAAACCCACAAATGTGAGAATTTTCTCTTAAAAATTATGATGACCATTAAATTATCTTTGATTAATGTCAATTCAACGTTGTATGGTCCTTTTCTTTATAACAAGCATAGAAATGTGTTAATAGCATGCTAATGTCTCGGTAGCTAGCTAGATAAATTTCCTGTTCCACCTTAAATAGTCCAGCAGTTCTGACGCCTGAAGTGCCAGAATGTAACTGCTGCTCCATTTAAGGTGAAACGGGAAAATTCGAATGAGAATCTGGAGAATATCTGACTTCAGCTTCATATCACTGAAGAATTAGGGGTGGGTGATAATAAATAATTGCCCCCCTCTTTGAAGTCATATGACCCCCTAAATGTAACTAAAGCCCAGCAGTGAGGAGCTGAACTTTACCCTCCTCTGCTGTCACTGCAGACTGGCAGGGTCGCCTACAGAGCAGCGCTGGTAGCTGTTAATGAAGTGCTGCTCTTTTTATTTGAGGGTCCCATTTCAGAGGGAAGATCTCAACCACTACCCTGTAACTCAGTTCTAAGGGGCAAGGAGACACTCGAAAACAAGGGGTAGGGGTAAAAACGAGAAATGGGACTGGGCCAGAACTTGCTGGTTAGACACTAAGTGGGTTTGCATGTTAAGTAGCCAGCTGAATGTAGGGCAGTTCAGTTAAGCAGACATAAGCACTGTCTGAAACTCCTGATGAACTAACGATCCTCTCCTCCAAACAACCTTATCTGTTTTCAACACACCTTAAACCACCATCAACGTTTCAACTGACAACACGGTGCAGTTCGTTCTAGAAGATTATGTAACAAGTCTTTCCTCTTCCTCAACACAAAGCAAAACACCATTCTCTAGTCTGAGACAGGCCACACTTCAAAACCTACAGGGGAATTCCTTGAATGCAAAACAAAGTCATTCAGAGTGGCTCCGTTCTAGAGAAGCTTACAGTCTGAAGTTGTTAACAGAGTCAGAACTGTTTATAGTGGTGGTGATGGGAACCAGACATGCCCCTCTAAAAGCTCCCTCACACTTCCTTTCCCATGAAAACTTTTTTTTTCAGATTTTCCACTATTTTACTATTAGAACCAGAATCTTTATTTGTACTAAGTACCAGATGTACAAGAAACTCCTTTTGGTCCAGGTGTCAACAAGACAGTACATAAACAACCGGTGAGTAATGTAAAGGATGTGCAATGGGAGTTCAGTACAGTTATAATCAAGTACTGAAAGTCATGGCGACCCCTGGTTCCTATCACCACCACTGTGAAGACATCCGAGTCTCTACAATCAGCCATTTCACACCAAACCACTCGGAATGACATTGTTTACATCTCAACCATTTATTTATGCAGAACTTTTGAAAAATTGGTGGAATTCCCCTTAAAAGAGCCCTTATCCATTATATAGCCCCATTTTTTTCCTCTTTAATATGTTGGGCTGGTTTTATGCACCAAAAACGTTAAATCATTTGTATATGAGCACTTCATAAACTCTATTTATTCCTTAGGATTAAACAGGCTGTTTCTGTTTCTGTGCCTTTAAAACTTGATTTTTTAAATAAATTACCTCTTTTCTGAGGCTGTCTTGTATACAATGCAGTCTAGGCTAGAAAATTCTTTATGGCTTATGAATGGGTGCAGCTAAGGGGCTGCAGGCTTATTATTATCATCACCACTGAGCAGCTTTTCAGTCGGCAGCTGTGACAGAAGAACAGCTAAACAATCTGGAATCAGCCAGAAATGAACCCAACACCATTCGCCAAACTAAATGGGCTGTAAGATGCTTTACAGACTGGCTGGAACAAAACAACATTAATACTGATCTGGCAAAAACCGACAAAACTGAGCTGAACTTGATATTGCGGCAGTTTTATGGCTCAGTCTGCACTTCAGAAGGCGAGGCTTACAGCAGACTGAGCAGCGAGTGGGCGGAGCTCGTTTCTGATGTAGCAACAAGCTGCTTGTTAAGGAACTATAATTTGGCTGAAGGAACCGCGAACAAACCAAAAGAAACAACCCAAAATTCCTTGGAAAAAAGTCTGGTTCCATTGACTTACATTGAAAGTAGAGTATGTTTCTTCCTTCTCCTGTAAATTTACCATTTTGGAGATACGAGGTTTTGCTCCAAAAGCAGCGATATGTAAATGTGTTGGTTTTTGCTGACGTCACAAAAAATAACGCATTCAAAATGCAGCTTAGATTGTACATATTGACTGAACGGTACGTTTTGAAACTCTTGCCATGTTCACATATATAAAACTCTGATTTGTAACATACATTCCATAATATGAGGTAACTGGACGCTCCATTAAGAAAAGAAGTGATGCAACCAAGACAGTGCATTTGTGTTCCTGGCACTGCCATGTGGTTTCCCTGCATTTGCCTCAATAAATATCTCCATCTTGTCAATATAAATATTTGAAGGCATACAATTACTCTGTGAGCATAAATCCATTACTAATGCAAGATCTGGGAAGTACTATTTGACAACAGAGGGTATTAAAAACAGGGCTGGATATCAACCAGGCAGGGCTGGATGCTACATCCAGCTTTGATTTTCAGCGTCTCTGATTCCTCACCACAATAACACTGAACAGAATCCGTTCTGTCGGCCGCCAGGAGAGGCTTCTGTTTCCTGCAGTAACATTATCGTCCCGCAGGCCGCGGTCAGCTCCGCAGACAGATTCCATTTACAAGAACATCACACGAGCAGGGCATTTGGTTAAGCTGCCACAGAGATGGTATCTCCACCCAGCTGGAACCGGCCGGTGCCGCTCCAGGGGGAACGTGGGGGCAGGTGTTAACCAGTCGCCAGCTAATGGCCAGACTCTGGGCAGGAGCGGTGAGGCGGTGAATGTTAACACGCCGGGGCCACCGCGGGTCAGCGCCGGTGCTAATCGCAGCAGGAAACGGTAACGAAAGCATAATAATTCACCACCCTGCTCCTGACTCACATCCCTGTTACATCATCCGAGCTGTGATGACGCTCGTATGCTTAGCAGAGCTGAACAGACTATCGCATGTTAAACGTTATTGCGATATCGGCCTTTATACAACAGTTAGTTCCGGCCACGCAAGCTGATTGGTTGAGAAGCGTTCTAACCGTGCTGTTATTTCACCATAACAAACACAATCACAGATGACTTTGACAGCTGTAGGAGACGCTTACTTTGCCACAAACAGAAAATGGACACTTTTAAGATCACATTTGACCGACAGCCGATTTGGTCAGACTCTGAAGATGAGACGACACTAAATTCCCAAACTGTCATCACCACTGAGCAGCTTTTCAGTCGGCAGCTGTGACAGAAGAACAGCTAAACAACCTGGAATCAGCCAGAAATGAACCCAACACCATTCGCCAAACTAAATGGGCTGTAAGATGCTTTACAGACTGGCTGGAACAAAACAACATTAATATTGATCTGGCAAAAACTGACAAAACTGAGCTGAACTTGATATTGCGGCAGTTTTATGGCTCAGTCTGTACTTCAGAAGGCGAGGCTTCCAGCAGACTCAGCAGTGAGTGAGCAGAGTTTGTAGTAACAAGCTGCTTGTTAAGGAACTATAATTTGGCGGAAGGAACTGCGAACATTAAAACAAATTAAACGCCAAATCACAGCCGTGATGTTATTTCGCGATAACACACTCCCTCTGTGTTCTACCGCTTAAATATCACTGATATCACAGTATGCTGGAACATGCAGATGTGCCTCTATCCAATCAACATGCTGTGAGAATCTCTGATGCTCTAGTTGAGAGTCTATAGGTGTGTTTTTAACACACAGGGCAGTAGTGAACCACTGGCAGCACACAAGAATAAGACAGACACAGCAGTGTTGTTGGGGTTTTTACACATCAGTGTCACTGCTAGGCTGAGAGTGAACCGCCAAACGGAAATAGCGACTCTGTGGTCAGACACTAGGGATGTGCAAAGGTACTTGAGTACTCAGTTAACTATTTGAGGAGCCGGTATTTTCTAAAAAAAACACAATGAAACGATGATTTTGTTCACATTTGCATGTCATGTTGTACTTAGCCACTCTGAAAAACATACGCCTGAACATGAGCGCGATGCCAAAGATGCGCTGTTAAGGACATAACTGAGAAGGCCAAGACAGCACAGCTGACTAATAGGCTAGCCTGGTCTTAGGTAGGTCCAAAAACAATTAAAACATATTTCTCTGACAAATAACATGTTGCCACATCATCCACTGAGGAGAAAGTGACTTGTGTGGCTGCAACTAACGATTATTTTCATTGTGGATTAATCTGTTGATTATTTTCTCGACTAATCGAGACCAATTAGTTGTTTGGTCTATAAAATGTCAGAAAAAGGTGAAAAACGTCAATCAGTGTTTTCCAAAGCCCAAGATGACATCCTCAAATGTCTTTTCTTGTTCACACCCCAAAGATATTCAAGTTTGGTGTCACAGAGGAGCAAAGAAACCAGAAAGTATTCAAATTTAAGAAGCAGGATTTAGAGAATTTTTACTTTTTTAACATTTATTTACTCAAACCGATTAACTACCAAATTAAAGCCTACATTACCAAAAATGTTGTCTAAAGTTGTAAGTGGGGAAATGTAACCTAATAACACCAAACTTGTGGACTGCCTGTAGACGAGTTAGAACAATCAGATCCAACCAAATCCATCCAGATCCAACCAAAACCCCAATGTGTTGTGACATCACAACCATAACTTACCGGCTGTCTGGCACACTGTATTCAGCCTCAAGCCAGAAAAGGTGGATAATCTGAACTTCCTGGCCAAAAACAGGCCTGAACCTTAATTTATAAACATTTTTTGCAATTGTTGCAATAAAAAAAAATCGTTGCAACATTAGTCAGAAAAATTGCAATTATATATTTTTCCCAAATGATTCAGTCTTAGCTGTCACCTAAAAAAGGTAAGCCTACAACACTACATTATTTTTGGTCCCTTTTTTGCATTGTTTTGTCTTACTAACCAGTCTCTAGCTGTACACCAGCACTGTGGTCAAGGCATATTGTAATTAGTAGCAGGGATGTAACAATCCAACGATCCGTATCGATGCATCAATCAAATAAGCAAACAATCCGGTGTCATCAATGTGATGCATAAACATTAAGGCAGGCGTGTTAATTTTATTTTCACACCTGTTCCAACATTATCCACATGACTCCTCCCTGTAAGCTCCTACACTGTAGGGGGCAGCATGCAGTGTGAGCTTGTTGCGGTCCGTCAAATAAAGCCTCACCTGCGTGCTTGTGTTCACATTAACGAGCCTAACAATGAGGCAGCAATCTACCAGTCCTACGAGCAGAAGTAGCCAAGGCAAGTTTTACAGTTTCCTGTTGGTAACTAATCAAGAGTGTGGAAACATTTTGGTTTTAGAAAAAATAGCTAACAGACAGACAAGAGCTTTGCCATCTGTAAGTCTGAATTAAGACACTGAGGTAATAAACCAACGTCAGCTCACCTGAAATGGTGATTAAGCCAGTGGGTCAAACCGCATCACGGTGTACCACGGCAAATTTGATCGAAACTGGTATTAAAATCATCAGATCGTTGGCTGAAAGACTCAATGTAGGACCACATTGTGATGAAAATTGTGATTTACACCCCTAATTAGTAGCGGACAGTTCTTCCAAAGATATGAGTTTTGTCATAACTTTATACTGATCTGCCAAAAATAAGCATAGATAATGCAGAATACAGACAGTGTAAAACACTGTTTAGCTGAACAGGAATATTCATTAAAATTACAAAGAGAGAACACAGTTTGGAAAACACAGAGCCCTCACGAATAACAAAGTTCACTGGAAGAGAGTGTGTTTAATACAAATCTCAGACTTCTACCATATTTTCAGCATAATAAACTATTTTTTGGCTCAATTTGACTAATAATTTTGGAGTGCACTGTGAATATGAAGGTGTGTATGTAATACGATATTTCAGTTGGACCCCAAGAACTCACAAAAGCTTTACGGAGACTCCCAGGGCCTCTATGCCATGGCAACGCTGGCCTAAAGTCTCCCCCTGGACGCCATATGAGAATGGCTCTCTTTGTACCTTTAGATGGATTACATCATTCACCCCAATTACAGCTTTGCGCTGTCAGGCTCTGAATAAAGGGCTTGCATGCAGTCGGGCCCATAAACAGCAGTAAAAGCCTGGCCTAATTATGCCACAGTCATTGTCCACGGCCTGAGAGAGGCAGCGATGGGCATTTCTCTGCCTCTCCTCTGTCAGACGTGATCTCAGCCGGGCGATGGAGTCAACACTGAAATCAGTTTACTGAGAACTGTCTATCACCTACAGGCCTGCTTATATACAGTCTAAAACCCCAAAAGTCTTTCGCAAGAAAGCTGGAGAGTAATAGTGACATATTTCTGTTTTTGAAACAAATATTGAGAAGTTCGAAATGTTCGGAATTAAAAACACTTGCAAAAACTATTGCCAAATGGAGTTAACTGGCTAACTGTCACTACAGCGATGGAAACAGTATGTTTAGAGAGGGACTTAAGAATTTAGCTAAATATTCTGGTTAAAGCTGCGTGAGAACAGAAACCTATGTCACCATTATATTGCAGCATCCTACAACTGTGATATACCTAATGCCGGCCTCACACCAAGCGACTTTTCGAGCGATTTCACTGTCGCAGACAAATTTCCAATGTCAGAATAAAATCATGAGAGTTTTGCAAGAGTTGCGTCGCACTCGCGTAATCGTGATCGTTTAGTGTGAGGTGGTTAGGACGGCGGTCTTGGGTCAGTCTTTTTCTTGTCTTGACGCTGCGACAAAATCAACCATGTTTAATATTATCACTTAAGTTTTAAGTCTTGGATCACGCAAATAGTGAAGTGCCAGGGGCGTGCATGCGCGAGAGAGAGAGAGAGAGAGGGAGAGAGAGAGAGAGAGAAAAACAGCAATCATATTCACTTAAAATGTAAACTGGCTGTTATAATATTTCAGGTTCACTGAGTAACAGTGACGGTTCCTGTTACAGTGGTTTCTTATTTTGTTAGTTTTTTATGGTTTAGTTAATAACACCCAATCAGCGATGCTGAATCGCTGCATGTTTTGTTGACGTGTAAATCTTTGTCAAATTTAAAAAAGTAGCTGCACATTTTACAGGTTAACTGAAATTCTGGGTGATGATCTGCCAGAGTGTACAGTTCTACACTGAACAGCTCTGAGCCTCAGATCTTTACACGCCCAGCCAGCGTATCTTCCCATCTGTACCCCTACAGAGTGGAAGGAAAACTGTTTATCTGCTTGTAAATTTCCACCAGGTGCATGATGGGAAATAATCTCAAAAATCTAGTTGCAGTCTTGCAAAAAGTGACACCGCAAGATTCCCAGTCTTTGCAAAATTCTAGTCTGTGATTAAAAACTACGACATTGTCTTTAGATGAGAGAGGGAGTCAGACTTTAGTCTTTCAAAAGTCTTTTCAAAGTCTTCTAGCGTACGGCTAGCATAAGACTGGCCTGCATTAAAATGCCTCGATTCATCCAAACACCCAAAGAATTTCTGTGTTTGGTCAGAACGCTCAGAGCACACAATAAAACATTTAACAACTGGGCTCCCGAGTGGCGCAACCGTCTAAGCGTTGTCCCGGTCATCAGGAGATCGCGAGTTCGATCCCTGGTGATGCTGCAGCCGTCCGTAGCCGGGAGTCCGAGAGAGCACAATTGGCCTCGCCCTCTCTGGGTGGGTGGGACGGCCCCTCCTTCTCCCCCCATCACTCACTCAGCGCGATGCCAGTCAGCGCAGGCGTCTGTTAGCTGACGCAGCAGATCTGGCGGTTGGCGCTTTCCTCCGAGCGCGTTCAGCTGTCCAGTGACGTTGCGTGAGCGGCAGCTCGAAAAGAAGCGGTGGTTGGCTTCACAGGTCTCGGAGGAAGCCTGTGTAGCCTTCGCCCTCCTAGCGTTGATAGCATCGTGTGATTGGGGGAGTCCTAACTAGCAGGGTGGAATTGGCTACGACTAAATTGGGGAGAAAAATGGGGTAAAAATAAAAAAAAAACAAAAAAAAAAACATTTAACAACTGTTCACTCTCTGTTTTTGACCTCTCAAAATTTATCACAAAAAAGTATACATGTGACTTTTTTGACATGATTCAGCCCTAAAATATCCTGGCTCCAGATTTCCACTTGAAAGACATCTGGAGTTTTAGGCATATGAGGTTTGCTCAGTGTTTACTTTGGGGGTTTTAGCTGTAACAGGTGCCAATCTAACCTCAGTGTGTGAGAAGACAGTACTTTAGTCTGGCTGGACCTCACTACGGGTTATTCAGCTGCTTCTAAACAGTGCTATATTACAGCTACCAAGAGCTAAAAGTACTTATGACCAGAGTTATCATGATAAGTTACATCTCAATGTGTCACAATATGCTTTTCTGAACATATCGTGGACATTGGCAGTACTTAAAACTCACTGTCCAACTGTACTGTGTTAATTGGTCCTGGTTATGTGGATTTAGTGCAGCACAGTGTGTGAAATACTGTATGGATTCACAATTTTTGATAGCATTTTTAAAATTTAGCACTACTTTGCCTGTTTAACTTCTCAGATGTTAGAAAAAATAAATATCGTGACACTCAGGCCCAATCCCATTTCGCCCCTCGCCCCTACCACTTAGCCCTTACCCCTCCGTTTGGCGCATTCACGTCTAGGGGTCGGGCGTCCCAATTTTTGCTGCAGTAGAGGGGTAGGGTGAAGTGATAGGGCTGCATGGCCCTCCAAACGGAGGTTTGTCAGAGTGCATTATTGTATTATCTTAGTTTAATGACATTTCAATGTATTTTGGTCGTTTTCTTCATAACAAGCATAAGAAATCACTAGTAATATGCTCAGTCTCGGTAGATAGCTTGCTAGATTTCAAACCAGAAGCTGGCGAATATCTGACTTTCAGCTTCATATCACTGAAGAATTAGGGGTGGGTGATAATAAATAATTGCCCCCCTCTTTGAAGGCATATGATGCCCTAAATGTAACTAAAGCCCAGCAGTGAGGAGCCGAACTTTACCCTCCTCTGCTGTCACTGCAGACTGGCAGGGTCGCCTACAGAGCAGCGCTGGTAGCTGTTAATGAAGTGATGCTCTTTTTATTTGAGGGTCCCATTTCAGAGGGAAGATCTCAACCACTACCCTGTAACTCAGTTCCAAAGGCAAGGTGACACTCAAAAACAAGGGGTAGGGGTGAAAACAAGCAATAGGATTGGGGCTAAGTGTATTGTAAAAAAACCTCCCGAAGTATTATGATATTATACTTGGCCATATAACCATTTTTATGGTACAAAAACAGCGTAAAGCTGAAGAAATATCTGTCGAACTGCTGTGAAAATTGCTACAGCATTAGTAATAAAGGCTCTAATCAGGTACATTTTTGTTCATCAAGGTACAAACAGTGTAAATGTTCCCTCAAAGCTCCAACAGTGGTTTTAAGGTCTGATTGTGAACCTTAAATAAGTTTTTCCAGGTGAAAAGTTCGTATTTGGACCTTTTCATAACCGAATGTTTTAAAACAGAACAGTAAAATAAAAGCCTGGAGACGAGACGGGGATGTGTGGAGTCAGTACAGCTTAGAACATATCATTTCAGTGGATTATGGTTCAGTTATGTTCCCTGACTAAAGGTACTGAGATGGAGCCTTGAGGGTCCCACCCCAGTGACAGCTTATTACCTTTTTTTCTGAGAGTGTATTGGAATAGGAGAACATGACTACAAGCACATTTAGCTGGAAGCTGTTTTACTATATTAAATAACTATAGAACATTTTACCCAGCATTAGGTTGTGCCCAGGTCGCCCTTGCTGGAACACTAGTAGGCTATTTATCTCCCAAACAGCTTTCAAACTATGTTCAGCTATGCCACGCAGTGCACACACACAACACCTCCTAATCAGGGCTGTCAACACAGTGGCTGTTTCGCATAGTGCCAAATTCATCACTCTTCCTCTGGAAATGCTCAGATATAAAGGTGGAGAGGGATTCACATGATAATCATGACAATCTCGTCCAATATTTTGAAAGCCGATCTCACAAACTCAATTCACAGCTAATCCAAGTGAGACCTAAACCCCCCCCCAAGAGTGGCATTTAGACCCCTGGGGAACGGGCAGCTACTGCCATGATGGAATTTTCCATTCCCCACCACCTCCAATAGCAGTTTGCTGCTGAAAAGTCTGCCTACATAAGCAAATAATTCTGCCGGCTTGGCGAGTCCTAGCCCACCACAATAGGAACACTACATCACAATGAAATCAGCACCGCAAACAGAGGGGCTCTGCCACACTGCATGCTGCTACGAGCTGCAAGGTAGCAGGAGCAATGAGGCACCTAGACAAAAAAAATAAGAAAAACAAGGAGGAGATGACTAAAGACTTTTTCCTCACAATTATCTTACCACAGTGACCACAGAACACTTCTTCATGACCACAGCTCACAAAATGACTTCACACTGTTCGCTGATCTTCCGTTCGAACAAGCTGAGGGCACTCTGGTCCTAATATAGTGCGATGGCAGCACAGAACACAACAGGAAATGGTTTTACCTCCCTTCCCTTCCTCCTTCTACATAACAACGTACAGAGAGCAACAGGAGCGCTCAAACACCTACTGATCGACAGGCAGGGTCAGATGTGTGCATTGACAAAAGACATGTAGGCCCGTCACAATTTCTTGACTGAACTTCATTCATTAAAATAATTTATTACAATACACAGAACTGTGCAAAAAAATCAGTAAAATCAGAGACCACTATTCTATACTTAATGTCCAGGCAAAACAGTCATTACTGTCATATATAGGTAGAAAGTTGGCCTCCTAACAACCACCTGGAAGAGCTGGGAGACAACAAAACTGCCCCCATCAGATAAACAGCACTTGAAGCTTTCATCTCTGAGAGAGAGGAGAAAATCAAGCTGATCAGATCTGAAAACATCCACAGGTGTTTCTGTCCATCCTTCCACTGTGAGAAGACGACTCAGCGCTGTGGGTCTGAAAGGATGTGTAGCTGATCAAGAAGAACCTCACTGAGAAAAGGAGACGGACACACCAAACAAAGAAGCTGAACGATGGACTGACCACCCCAGAGTCCAGACCTCAACACCACTGAATGGGTTTGATTACTTCAGAAAATGATCAACCAGCTTCTAAGACTGAACTTTGGAGGTGTGTCTGCAGATTCTTTGAGGAGCTGAAAGTGAGTCTCCTGATTAATCAAATAAAAATAAAAATAAATGTACAAAGGTAAAGAGTGGAAACAAATACGTGTAGTTGGTGAAGTTTGGGTGTCATTTCTGTTCTGAGCTGAAAAGTGAATAACTTGTACTTAAAGCCTGTCTTGAGTGTAAAATAAATACATAGAGGGTGGTCTTTGAGTTTTGCCCAACTACTATACAATCTCAACCAATCTTTTGTGACTGGTAGGCAGTTTGCATGATGATAACGCACGTTTTAATACATTTTATCGTAATAAAGTCTTATTAAATGCTTCTTGTTTATCCACTTTATAACTAAACATGGTTAATATTCGTCATATTCTTTACTTCATTATTCATATTTCATAAGCTACATTCTAAAGGTGGGGGTCGTATGAGAGCTGTAACTGTCTTCTTTCCAGTCAAATAGATGCGTAATGTAGTTTTAAAACTTTACAATAAAAGAAGCTGAACTCACATTTTTTTCCTACTGAAAGTCGAACTATTTTTCCACAAATCTGAGCTATAAACTGTAAACAGATGGCGTCTCTTCAGTGATCTGCTCTGTAAAAATTATTTTTATGAAAAAATACCAAGAGCGTCTAAGATTTTTGGCTTTCAGCAGTAAATTGCAAGCATATAGCAATATGTGTGATCATAAAACACATTTTTTGTTAATTTGAGGGGAGCTTTTACAAAAAAAAAAACATTTATTTCATGCAGTTACTGAATAATTTGCCTTACGATTTGGGCATGTAATTTCAGATGGAAAAACCGAAATATACCCTGGAGAATAAGCGGTTAAGTTCATTATAATTGTTTGGTCTTTTTAAAAAAATCTTCTTAGTTAATTAATTGTCAAATTAACTAGTAGGTTACTGATATAATTGCTATTCTATGTGACGGCCCGACTACACAAACAATGATGCACATGTAAACATAAGCTCTAGAAAAGTATTATTTTTCTGAGCCAAATTAAAAAGAAAGCCACTTATTACTTTAGCACTGGTCAGTTATAATCATCGGTGCAAACGATGATGGGGAGGAACGTTCGTAACACTTTGCATTCGCTCAGATTGTTGCAATCTGCAAAATCAGGAGTCAAGCTTGTAAACCAGAAGCACAAGAGTTTCATCAGACTAGAAACAACAGCACCTCAGGGGACAGGCCTGAAGAGGGTAGAGCGAGTGCAGGAGGAGTTACGGGGCACTGAAACAGAAAGCAGGTGTGGGTGGAAGGCATATGGAGATTTAATCTGAACCTGGTTTGGTGGCTAAAATAACAATCAGACATGTAACTACAAAACTACCGCTCTACACAGCGTGCCGAGTCTATCAGCATGTTTATGTGTGGGTGTGGTTTGTTTTCACATATTTTCAGTATCATATCGCTTTGAATTTGTCTGGAAACGTGATAAAAACAAGGCTAACCTACAGTGTGGTCCTGACTTTGTAAAATGCTCTTTACTAAATGGTTTATTTTAAAAACTAAAAGAGTAAAAGCAGAAAACACATTTAACATAAAATTCAATATAATGTCATATTTTTCAGTGTTTAGTGAGTCTCTCTTCACCTTCATTACAGCTTGAATCTTTTCAGGAGACTCACTTTCAGCTCCTCAAAGAATCTGCAGACACACCTCCAAAGTTCAGTCTTAGAAGCTGCTTGATCATTTTCTGAAGTAATCAAACACATTCAGTGGTGTTGAGGTCTGGACTCTGGGGTGGTCAGTCCATCGTTCAGCTTGTTTGATGTGTCCGTCTCCTTTTCTCAGTGAGGTTCTTCTTGATCAGCTACACATCCTTTCAGACCCACAGCGCTGAGTCGTCTTCTCACAGTGGAAGGATGGACAGAAACACCTGTGGATGTTTTCAGATCTGAAGCAGCTTGATTTTCTCCTCTCTCTCAGAGATGAAAGCTTTAAGTGCTGTTTATCTGATGGGGGCAGTTTTGGTGTCTACCAGGTCTTCCAGGTGGTTGTTAGGAGGCTCGTTTTCTCTGTAGCTTTCAGTCATTTTTTTAACTCCAGTTTCGTAAACACAGTTTTCCTTTGACAGCTTTCCTCCTTCCTGATGGAAGAGGACTGTTGTGTATCTAATCTCCTCATAAGTATCTCCTGGAAAATTACTTGTACTTAATAGTTGTTTTGACTGGAAATTAATTCACTGCTGGGTTTTCTTTGACTTTGCACAGTATTCAAAATACTTACTTATATATTATCCTTTTGGGACATATTATTAGACATATTATTATCTCACACAAGCTTAGAAAAGACTGTTCGTCAAGGTTTCTTTAATAAAGAAAATGGTTCTATATAGAGCCACGAACACTCAAAGAATCCTTTACATAATTAAAAGGTTCTTTGCATCATGAAAGGGTTCTTCAGATTGACGCAGAATGAGCTGTATATGTTTCTATATATAATCTTTTTGAAAATGGTTCCATATAGCATCAAAAAGGGCTCATCTACTGTTACAATGTCATGCTTGTTACAATAGAAGAACCCTTTTTGATGCTACATAGAACCCTTTTCGAAAAGGTTCTATATAGAGCCATCTACAGCACATTCTCCATCAATCTGAAGAACCCTTTCATGACGCGTTCATGCTTCTATAAAGGAACCATTTTCCTTACTAAAGAAACCTTTAAGAAAAATGTGTTAATACAATGTTTAAACACAAATGTGTGTGTTTGTTTGGGGAAGGTGGGGTTTCCTATGAGAAAGACGTGGGATTTCCCAGAGGGCCCATGCCGGAGAGCAGGAACAGGGACAGAAACAATACGGTTGTTAATAAGCAGGGAGAAAATGAGGATAGAAAGCCGAGGGAGCGGAATTGGAGCTGTATATGAGCTGTGAGCTGGCAGGCAACAGCACAGCTGTCAACCAGGACACAGCAGAGAGGACGATGTGCTGCGATAAACAGAACACGGACACTAAATACGCCCAAATCGTCTATTACTAATACACCTACGGTGCATTTCAGCAGTTTGGGTGCAGCAGCACTGTTCGAAAGCCTCAGCTGCTGCAGAGATTGCTGGTTGGAGCTGGACGATGGACAGCTGTTGATTTGCCTTTGTTTATGTTAGGAGAGCAGAAAACACCTGAACAGATGGCGGATACAAAGGGGGAAAACCAAAATAATGAGGTCTGCCCTGGCCAGCGCAGGTAACCTCTGTCAGGGGTGGACGATATGACAATATATCATCATTATTATGACAATTATATCATGATAAACTGTTCTAAGTATATACTGTTAGTACCTAAAGGGCCAAAGTCATAGAAAAACTCATGTTCTTCACTTTTTGAAATGTGTTTGTTGTAGTAAACAAAGATTCGGAACATACTGTTCACATCATTAAGATCAAGATTAAAAGATTAAAATTTCACCTCTGCATTTGACCCATCCCTGCAGTGACCCCACATACACACTAGTGAATGCACACACACTAGGGGGCAGTGAGCGCACTTGCCCGGAGCGGTGGGCAGCCCTATCCACGGCGCCCTGGGAGCAGTTGGGGGTTAGGTGCCTTGCTCAAGGGCACTTCAGGCTCAGGGGATCAAACCAGCGACCTTCCGGTCACAAGGCTGGTCCCCTAACCTCCAGCCCACGACTGCCCAATCAAAGTATGTTATAGTCAATATATTGCATATATGAAAACGAAAGTGTAAAAACATCCTGTTTTGAATTCACCCCCTTTGTGAGGTCACAAAACCCAATGCATTTACATATCTGCACACTCGGCCTACAGCGGTTTAGCCCCACCCACTCACACTGAAGTTATAAAGGGTGTTTTTGACCAAAGCGCAGCCAATCAGGACAGAGCTCATTTACGTTATATACGTTATATTTAAGGGCACAGTAACAAAAACAGTCTGTTTCATTGTAGGGATAAAGAAAGGCCATGTAACAATGAATTACTGGTACATAAACTCACAAAAACTTTAAGTGGAAAATGTAAGATATGGGATATTTAAAGAACAGAGACCATTATTTTATCAGAAAAAGGGTTTAGGAGAGGCTCCCAAGTGGCGTAGCTTGTTAAGGTTTTGTCAGAAGAGTTTGGATCACAGGGATGCTGGTAATCCAAGAGAGTGTAATTGGTCCTGCTTGTCTGGAGTCCAGGAAAAAAAAAAAAAATTGTACACAGTAGAGATGCACAATGACATCAGAATCGTCAGATAACGGTTTAGAACAGGAGTGTCAAACCCAACCGGTAAAAGGGCCTTATTAAAAAATTCTCATCAAATCTGTCGGCCAGAGAAAAAAACGTTTATATTTCATTTTTAATTAATGTTGTGCTGTAACCCGAACTGGCCACTGTTTATTCAAAATATGCAAAAACTTCAACAGTAAAATACAGGCACTTTTAGTAGACCTTGAAATATTCGTAATTTAAATGTCGGCCTCCTTTCTTTGCTGCAAGCTCGTTAAGACTTGGGCTCAGTTTCTGAGCTGCTGAACTGACGTTAAGTGTTTATTTGTTCAACTGCAGCTGAAATGCATTTTGGTGATATTACTGGTGTGGAATTGTGTAGAATTGTGTAGAACTGAGGTGTAACCACTGTCCCATAGACTATTGCTGGGGTGGGAGAGTCAGAGCACATTACGTTGCAGTGCATGCTGGGGACTGTAGTGCAGCGCGTTGTGAAACAGGCTAATATTAATAGAAAATAAAAATATTTTTGCGGGCCGGATAGGATTGTGTGGCGGGCCTGATCTGGCCCGCGGGCCTTGTGTTTGACACATGAGGCTTAGAAAAACAACAGCATCAGATGAGTGTTACTGGATGATGTATTTATTATGACTACTATTTATGAAAACATCAGATCTCCCACATTCCATATTTCCAGATTGGTGGGTTTTAGAGCTGAGAGATTGACTGCATTTATATTGGAATTGCAATCTGAAATAGTGCAATGTCCAAACTGCAAGAGATGCAATTTTAAGCACAGCCTATAGTATCAACAATGCTGTCTTAAATTTCAAGTAGGAAAGTTTAACCTGCTAACCTACTGGCAGTCTGGAACTCTAAATTTAGTGCTCGAGCCAACCAACTGGATATTCTGCTCTTCTTCCAAAATAACAGGCCTGAACTTTAATTTACAGAGAATAACACAGTCATTTAAATTGCAGGAACCATAATGGTCAGAAAAATCACAATTCACTAAATCAGCCCTAATTAGAACTGCTCCTGGCAGCATTTTTAAAAAATGTGGCACTACTGGTCCACTGTGTCTTCCAACTTATCAACCCTCAGAATAACAAAATACTATATGCATCCAAAAATGTCCAAAAACTATATTTTTGCCATATAAGCTCACCCTGTGCTCAATACTGGACTCCAAATTACAGAAATCTGTTCTCACACCTGAGCAACACAGTTAAAATCGTTACTTGATAAAACTTGCCTGCTGTGGTCCACAGGGAGGCCGAGCTAAACGGATTTGACCTGCACAACTGCAGCGATGAGGAGTCCGAACCGAGCAGCGCTGGGTAAACAAAGCCGCACACGGTAAACAGTAAACACCGGAGGTCTCTGAGGGCTGACACACGTACACCTCAGCTCCATGCAGAGACATGCACACTGCGCCGGAACCTGCAACTGGAAGGTGCAAGGCCACCTGTGACTCAGCTCGGCGAGCTGTTTCATTTTACAAGCCGGCTGAAAGGAGCTGAATGAATGCTAGGAGTGTTCTCACAAGGTTAAAGCACCCTCGGGCAAACGCGCAGCAGCAGCACTGCTCCTCCAGGCATAAGCCAATCAAATCTGAATGCTCGTTTAACAGACTGGACTGTACACTTACAAAACCTAATAAACAGATACAGGGGTCAGCTAAGGCCTGTCTCACAAAGCTGGTTCATCAGACCAGGTTTATGACTAAGCTTCAGCTTCACAAAACCTAACAAACGGAAAACTGTTGTGCACCAGGGAAACTTTCCCATTAACCCAGGTTTACAAAGCCAAGTTTAATTCTTGTGAACATGAAATTGAACGATTATGACAGACAGCCAGTCGTGTGAAACATGAGGAAGAGTCAAGCAGCTTGATTTTCAGAGAAGGAAAAAAGAAATTGTACTACATAAACTTGTAGAAGGTAGAGCTGGACGATATGGCCAAAAATGTTATCACGATAAAAAAATTCATATCAGTCGATATCGATACATATCGCGATAAACGTCAAATTATTATTTCTTTCATGTTTGAAGGCTGGTTTTTGCTCCCGAGTGGTTAATCGCTGTTATGGTCAGAACATGACAAACTCATCAAACAGAGGAACACTTCACAAATCTGTCAGGGGACAGTGGGAGAAAGTTTCCGGTTGGCTGTTTTTACCAGCTGGAAAAGCACGGCTGCAATTTTTGTAAAATTCGTAATTGAAGAAATGAAAAACAGATTATTTTTAGCTGTCTGGTGACGAGCGCTCGGCTATCCGGTTACAAGTGCCAAGCTGTTTAGTTTCTCAATGTCAGCTTAATACAAACAGCAAACATTAGCTGGCTCAGTAGGTCAGCAATGGATCACAGCGCCTTACTGCCATCACTCCTACCACATCCATGTCAGAGCATATCACAGTTTTCAGACAGCCAGCAGACGACTGGATTCCTCTATTCTATCACAGTAGTTTGAGGGGAGAACCGCAATAAGATGCTCGCTGTGTAAAAGCATTAACTGCAGTGTCGAGTTGACACGCCGAGTTGAACAGCTGCCCATCCTGTGCGTCTGATGCTGTTGCTTCTTCTGCCTTGATCGGGTGCCCACTGCTCTCCAGCCTTCTGAACCAGCTTGAACACCACTGAACTTCATGCTGTACAACACTGTGCAAGCCTCACCCTCATGAACTGACCCTCCCGATGATGCTGCTGCATAAACTAAAACTAATCAAATGAACCACTGCTCCACCTGTTTTCCCCGTTTTGTACGGTAATACTTTATACTCCCCTTCTGAGTCTTGGTTCCTCTCAAGGTTTCTTCCTCTTGCTCTTAGGGAGTTTTTCCTTGCCGCTGTCGCCACTGGCGACGCTCATGGGGGCTCAGAGCCGGATTTTTCTGTAAAGCTGCTTTGTGACAACACCTGTTGTAAAAAGCGCTATATAAATAAACTTTGCTTGCTTCTTGATTGCGTGCAGTGTAAATCTCTAACTCCAGACAAACAGAGTCCTCCTTTTAGGCACGTTTAAACTGAAATTGCTGCTTTTTTGTCTTGTTTGATCTACAGTATCATCAATTCGCCGTGCTGTGCGAGGGACAGAGCGCTGCTTCAAGTTAGCCAGCGGCTAAAAACAGCTAGCCTGGCAAGATAGTGTTCTCCCGCTCTCCAATGCCTCACATACAGCATCCTCAGTTTTTTTCGTTTAAATCAGTGCAGCGCTCTTTCACTTTTGTTGCTTGGGAATGCACTGATACTAAAATATGACTGTAGTTGTGTGGAGCAGACGTATATCTATGGTTAGGACTTTAGAATAGAAGTGAGTTCGCTGTAGGTTCGTTGTAGTTACGCCACTGATCTCGTCACTCACACTTGGTCACAGGAGAACAGATCGCTGACCACTCCACGTTTCAGACGTTGCTAAAGTATATGTAGCAACTCATTTCACTCCTTGACCCCCCAATCATGTCGAAAAACTCAGAAGTGCGCCCTCTTGTGCCGACAGCAGAGTAGTGTCGCTGGAACGTGGAGGTGTGAGAATGCTCTATTATATCGAACATTTCTTATATTTCTATCAAGGAAAGCTATATCGTGATAATTATCGTTATCGTGTTATCGCCCAGCCCTAATAGAAAGTAAAGTGGTCACCGCAGCCACTGTGTTTACTGGAGTAGCACTTGCATTATATTCCTGGTACCTGATGACCAACCCTGGTCCTGGAGATCTACCTCCCTGCAGAGTGCAGTTCCAACCACCTTGCTTAAGCCAATAAACTTCTTCAGATGTTCCTTGACTTGCTGGAACAGACGCATCAGTAATAGGTAAAGGGGCGGGAGCCTGTAGACGCAGGTAGCAGGTTGGAATATAACTCTTCAGGGAAGTAGATCTCGAGGAGGAGGGTTGGTGACCACTGGTCTAATAGGTATTTACGATCTATAATTGCCATCTAAACCGGCCTTGGAGCAGCATAAGTCACACTGGTGATGTAGTCCTGTAAAAAGCAAATAGAGCAAATATAGCTATTTTATCTACAATCCAAAACCACCAGTGAAAATGTGTGATTTGAAGATATGTGATACATGTGTCTTGTAAGTTTTTATATGGAAAACTGATGATGGTAAAGTTGTGGTAGCTCTGAAAACAACGTTAGGAACTTTTTTCCTACATGTACCGTTCCACCATGAACGGATTTAAAAAAAAACGGGCCAAAATCTTCTCAAACCTAACGTAAAACAGTGTCTCTGATAGCAGGCAGTGTATTAATAACCATTTCATGTAGTAACTTTCTGTGAGGGAGCTTTTAGAGGTGGACGTCTGGTTCCTATCACCACCACTGTGAACAATTCTGACTCTGTAAGTTTCTCTAGAACAGAGCGTTTCACACCAAACCACTCTGAATGACTCTGTTTACATCTTGTTGACCTATCTTAAGTTACCACACATGCTGGGCAGATCAGTTAAGACTGTTTACCCTGTCTCAAAGTGCCTGCTGGGTCCACGCCTTGCTCACTGGTCTACAACCAGCAACCAGATATGCTCACAGTAAATATAATCACTTCCAGTATTGTTTGCTCAACAAATATTTCATACTAGTTGAATACACAGGTACTACTGGCAGCATAATAATGCAAAGACTGACTGTCTCCACCCCACATTGAGTTCAATAACAGACCCAGTTTGCCCACCTTTACAGTAAACCTCAATATCACCATGACCACTACCAAAGAGGTCACTTCCTGCACCTGTCATGATTACCACCCAACTGATATGAAAATCGGGTTAACCCCTTACCAAGCCAAACCCATTTTATCACACACTTCCATAACCTAAGCTCCATTAGTTTGCATTGAAGTCCCTGAGGTTACTGAATAATAAGCCTTAGTATGTGATAAGCCTGGAATATTAAGGGGTTAAAGGGAATAAAAATTCTGATATGATCTTATTTCTGCCCCCGTCACTCAAAAAAACAGCCGAAACTCAGTCTTAATTAGGGCTGCATGATAAATCAAACTTTTATTATTTATGTTAAATGAGTTTCCTTTCATATCTGAAAACATAGTTAAGGGCTGCAGATCAAATTACCTCACAGGTGCAGCGCCAGAGTCACATAATTAGACTGGCGGGAATGTAGCGATTGAAGAAAACACACTCGTGCACAGCTCCACTACCAGCACAACGACTATTCACTCTCAGTGTTGTGTGTAAAGTGCGTAGACTGTATGGTAAAATGTATGAAGCAGTAATGGGTTTGGATTTTTCAATCTACTGTTACAAACCTGCACTTTCACAAAATGTATATATAGTTATAAAAATTATATATATAAAATCTTAGTCAAACACCTTAGTCAAGTCGCATATATAGACATTGGTAGCAAATGGTGACTCTTTCGCCTTTTTTTTGTTAGCCTATGTGTCTCCACCTGTATTGGGGAAGTGGTTGTGATTGTGTTTGTGTGTGTTTAAAAATGGGCTAAAATCGCACAGCAGGGCAGGATGTTTAAAGTGACCAACAACTTTGTGTCTGGCCAATCCAAACACTTGTTTACTGCCAGCTTGAACTGTTCATTTATTAGCAACACAATGCTTACCTCACACAGTATTAAGTGGTATCGGATATTAATATCGGTGCATTTTTATAAGCTCGAGTATGAGTAAATCAGAGCGACTTCAGGCCAATAACCGATATTAGTATCTGTATCGATGCATCCCTATTCATTCATCGCTGCTGTTGGAACAAAACCTCATATCTCCGTTTTTGTTGTTTTTCAGTTTTTGACATAATGCTGTTGGCCTTTGCACTGTGCATAAATTTCATGACGAATGGACCAACAGAAACGTCCCAAAAGGACTAGGAAAAAACTCTGGTTCCATTGACTTACATTAAAAGTAAAGTATGTTTTTTCCTTCTCCGGTAAAGTTACCATTTTGAAGATACAAGGTTTTGTTCTGTCAGCAGCCCATTTAGGCAGAATACAACATACACATTTCCATACATTGTGCATCACTACCAGCGCCATCACATCACTGAGCTAGACTGTGAAGGACGAGTCCTACCACCGATCTAACGGTAAATATAAGCCGTACTGAATTAACAAGCGTGGGGGAAGGGGATAAAGAGCAACCTCGTGGGATCTGAACGGGTGGGGACCGATTCTGAAATGTCAGAGTCACGCTGGCATGGTTAGGTAACAGGTCGTGCAAAACTTTCCACACGGCCTTCAGACAAAGAGCGTTTGGAGGAAGAGCAGGCAGGCTGGAGGACAGGTAATCCCAGCTGATGGCCAGAGGCAGGAAACACATAATAAGAACTGGCACAGCCATTTCCTCCTGAGAGCGGCGGAGGGTTTTTAGCAGCTCGGCGGGGGCCTGGACTCGGGTGGAAGTGTGGCTGACAAGATGAAATAAAAAGGAGGAAATCTCCCTCTGCTGCCTCGTTAGGAAGCTGCTGCCTTCAAGGCGAAGTGATGAATCTGAGCTCAGCGTGGTGGCTTTGCACGTTCCAACGAGGATAAAGCATGAAGGCAAGATCGATTACAGTATTACAATCTAAATATCGTTTTACTTCAAGGTATCTTTTGCAAGACAAACCAGATTTATTTCTTAAATCCGATCTTCAGTCTTGAGTGTTTAGATCTCAAGTTGCAAGTGACCTAATCTGATCTGTATGGTCAGACCACAGTCACATTACCTCGCATGTCCACTCGGGCTGAAAGATTAATCGGTTTTTTATATAGAAATCGCAATTTAAGACAATTGTAAAATCGCACAAACTACATACATTATCAAGAGCGTTTTCTTAAGTTTTAAGTTGGGAAATTCAACCTAATAACACAGAGTTAGACCAATCAGATCCAACCAAACCTTAGTGTGTGGTGACATCACAACCACAATTTACTGGCAGTCTGGCTCACCACGTTCAGAGTTCAAGCCTCAAGCCAGAAAAAGTGAATATCCTGGTCTTCTAGGCCAATAAAACAGGTCTGAACATTAATTTATAGAAAATAATCACACTTTGCAGTAAGAATATTAATCAGAAAAATCGCAATTAGATCTTTTCCCCAAATCGTCCACAGTGGTTGTCATAATAACAACATAAACTAAAGTCTGCTGACTAGAGAGGGGTTAGAAAGCAGCTAACTAGCTAGTCAGCTAACAGAAGAATCGCGATTTTTTAACCACAGTTTTGCACTCCGCAGTGTGGCGTCACTCATTCAAGTCTCAGTGCTCATCGTAATGCACAGATCTGATTGGCTGAGTAGCGTCACATGTGTAATTCACAAGGCATGCGATTGGTCTGTGAGTTTCCTGGGCCAATAAAGCCGCACCGTAAAGGCTAAAAATGTTATGCCGATTTGAATAGGACCACCCTGTCGAAATAAAGGAATTCTCCATAGTTTATTGGTTGTCCAGGACCACACAGGACAGCGTCTGGGTCCGGACTTGGACCACAGTCCGCCTATTAGTGACCTCTGCTCTAGTGTATTTCAGTCTGACAGAGTGACTGTGTGGATCATATGGACATTATAGAGCTTTTTAAATGAAACAGTAAAAGCCATATCGCCCCCTACACTTCCTGTAGTGTATACAGTCTGTCAGAATGACTGTGTGGATCATATGAACATTATAGAGGCTTTTTAAATGAAACAGTAGAAGCCATATCGCCCCCTACACTTCCTGTAGTGTATTACAGTCTGTCAGAGTGACTGTGTGGATCATATGAACATTATAAAGCTTTTTAAATGAAACAGTAGAAGCCATATCGCCCCCTACGCTTCCTGTAGTGTATTACAGTCTGTCAGAGTGACTGTGTGGATCATATGAACATTATAGAGCTTTTTAAATGAAACAGTAGAAGCCATATCGCCCCCTACACTTCCTGTAGTGTACTACAGTCTGTCAGAGTGACTGTGTGGATCATATGAACATTATAGAGCGTTTCCAGTATTAAGTAATCAATAGATCAATAGATAGAACTTTTTTTTCCACAACCATGATGACTAATCGACCATGTGGCATGATTTAAAAATGGGTTTCATAGTTTTAATGAAATGGTTGGTCATAATATTCACAGATCTCCTGCTTTTACTATCACAATTCCATCAATGTGACTATTGTCAATATAGCAATAATCTTGTGAAGACCTCAAATCAAAACAGAGCACCTTTTAATACACTATAAGCAGTCTTCAGATCTACGTTCTATGTTCCAGTCTGAGTATTTAGGTTAAGCAAAAGCCAAGATGTCTTTGTTTTGTTTTTTCTTCTCCATGTTTTAATCTTAATTGAAATTAAGGATGTAAACATGATGTAAACAAGATATTAGTTGCACTTATCACTGTGTTTCTTCTACAGTGGCTTTCCGGAAGTGTGTTCTGCTGTTCCAGCTCTAATAACAGTCAATTAAAACAGAAAGACTCATATTTTTTGTTTTATTTTGTTACAAATACAGACTGAATGGGGAAAGTGGCCTCAATGCAAGGAAAGATGGAGGAATATAAGATCTACTGCTCGTACTAACAGAGAAAGGCAAAAATCCTAGAAAAATCTTAATTAGAATTATTAATTCTTAATTAAAACCTTTCTTTACAATCCTTCCACAAGACTTATGTTAGTAAGCAGCAGAAAAAAGAAACCGTAAAAGTGTACCTGCTAGATCAGCACTGCACCTGCGTTTTTCGTTCTTTCACAGCTGATCTGAGTGATGAAGGAAAACAGCTGACTAATTGAAGCAGGTGCACAAGACTGGAATTCACAAACCAAAAATTCAAATAAAACACACAAAAAGGTACCTCCACCATGTGAGTGGACTGTCAAAACACTGGACTGTCCTGTTCAAAAGTCAAAAAAACACCTTTCATGGAGTTCAAAACATGATTAAAAACCAAAGAGAAAATGAGGCTCCTAACAACCACCTGGAAGAGCTGGTCGACCCCAAAACTGCCTCCCATCAGATAAACAGCACTTAAAGCTTTCATCTCTGAGAGAGAGGAGAAAATCAAGCTGCTTCAGATCTGAAAACATCCACAGGTGTTTCTGTCCATCCTTCCACTGTGAGAAGACGACTCAGCGCTGTGGGTCTGAAAGGATGTGTAGCTGATCAAGAAGAACCTCACTGAGAAAAGGAGACGGACACATCAAACAAAGAAGCTGAACGATGGACTGACCACCCCAGAGTCCAGACCTCAACACCACTGAATGTGTTTGATTACTTCAGAAAATGATCAACCAGCTTCTAAGACTGAACTTTGGAGGTGTGTCTGCAGATTCTTTGAGGAACTGAAAGTGAGTCTCCTGAATAGAATGGAAGGTGAAGAATGGAGACATAGAAACTGTATTTAATTGAATCTAATTACATATTGGAATATATTGCACAACACATTTCAAAACGAGACACATCTTCATGCTAGTAGCACCTTGAAGTGCTTGGGAAGCGAATCAGTGGACGCCCTCGCTGATATAAACTTAAAGCTCTACATCAAAGACGTCCCAACATGAAACGATACACCGCGTCTCAGGGGAACCAAGCCTGCCTTATTCAAACGCCTTACTCCGACTTATAAGACTACAGCCAGGCTACGCTGTGCTAAGAGGTTCTCCTCAAGCCGGGTGACTCTGCTGTGCTCCAAGAAGAGCCTTTGAACATTCTGCATTTACATTTCAATGCCGGTCTTTGAAGAGCCAAAACTACACAGTCCTCTCAGAATAATTCCTTTCATTATTCTTTCTGCATCGGACGTTGGATCTCCTTAATTTTCTAGCAGAGCCTGCAGAACCGTGCTGCTATGTGTTAGTCTACACACTTTAAAAAAGACGGTTCTTCAAGGGTTCTTTAGTAAAAAAAAGGTTTTATATAGAACCATTAACACTCAAAGAACCCTTTGCATGATTAAAGGCTTCTTTGCATCATAAAAGGGTTCTTTAGACTGATGGAGAGTGTGCTGTAGATGGTTCTACCTTTTTGAAAGACCAAAAATGGTTCTTCTACTGTTATGATGTCAAGTTTGTAATCATACAAGAACCCTTTTTGGTGCCATATAGAACACTTTTTCAAAAGGCCCCATACAGAATCATCTACAGCACACTCTCCATCAATCCACAGAACCCTTTCACAGTGCAAAGAACCTTTTAATTATGCAAATGGGTCTTTTTAGTGTTCATGGTTCTACATAGAACCTTTTTCTTTACTAAGGACCCCATTTTTAAGAGTGTACATTCTTAAAAAAGTTGGATCTTCAAGGGTTCTTTAGTAACGGGAATGGTTCTATTTCACGTTTAAATGGTTCTTTGCATGGTGAAAAGGTGGAAGAGGTTACAGTGTCAAGCCTGTATGCAGTAGAAAAGCCCTTTTTGGTGCTCTATAGAACCATTTGATGGAGAATGACAATTAAATTGATGGAGAATGTGTTGTAAATGGCTTCTGTCTATCTTTGACAGATGGCAGACCTAACGGCTTGACTGCTGGACTCTATCAGCCGCAGGAAAGTGCGAGCATTCAAAGGAGAATTCCACCGACTTTCAAAATTCTCTGCGCAGCCCAGTCTATGCAATGTAAACAAAGTTATGCAGAGTGGTTTGATGTGAAATGGTGCATTTTAGAGAAACAGTCACATTTCCTCACAGTGGAGATGGGAACCAGGGGCTGTAACCTCTACAGTGCAATTATAGCCATTTTATTTGTTCTCCAATATGACCAGTGAACCTACATGATGCTTTTGAATTATCATATATACTCCTATTGATGGTGAAAAAGTGATAAATATTAAAAAAAAAATTTTTTTTGGAGGACTATTTTACCTTGCATGTATCACTCCACCATTAATACATTTTAAAACACAATTTCAGCCAAAACTTTATTGTAAAACTATCATAAAACTATGTCTCAGGGATCAGGCAGCGTTTTCACTACCCTTTGCATGTAATAACTTCCAGTGAGGTGAATTTTACAGGCCCTAAATTCTTCAGACGCCTGGTTCCTATCACGACCACAGTGAACTGTTCTGACTCACTGAGTTTCTCTAGAAACGACGCATTTCACGCCAAACCACTAAGTGACTTTGTTTACATCTTAGCGATTGGATTATGCAGAAAATTTCAAAAATGGGTGGAATGTCCCTTTTAACAACCACCAGTTGTTTACCAAGTCTTAGACGTGTTATTGCCCAACACTCAGCGCCGATGACCCTTCACCTAGCAGACTGTACTGTGGTTCCTCTGGCAGGAGTCAAGGGATATCAGGACACTGTGAAAGCGCACATGGTGTTACGCGACCACGGTTTCATACTGTTTGTCTAAATTATTTTTGGGACATACGACTCCGGATATTACAACTACGGAGTTATGTAACTAACCCTGACCTCAGGATTTGGTCACCTGCAACAGAATCCTGCACCACGGAGCCAAAATGTTGGATTTGAAGCTGATGTTGTTTTAAAAAATATTAATTAATTAACTTAAAAAAGGAAAAAGAAGAGAAAGAGATGGCAGATTTAGAATAAAAGCAACATAATGTAATTACTGACACCTCAAAACACTGTTCCAAATCTTACATCATGCCAAAAAGGGCATCATTTCATTTAATTATCATTATTATACTGATGCTTACAATACTGGCATCGCAGAAGGCTGCAATGTGCAAATGAGCCAATTGCTTGTTGTTTACTGTGTGCTGTGAGCATCCTGACCAATCACAGCTCCGAGCTTGATGGTAAATAAGACATTCAAACTGATGATTTAAAAGAAAAAAATCGTATTAAAAGCGAATAATTGGATTTTTTGTGTCTACAAGAATCTAGTCAGTGTATTATACTGTTTATATTTGTATAAATTCATTTTTAAACTGGAGGATCACTTTTCCCAGCCAGGAAAGGTCAGCAGGTGCAACTACACATTTATAGAGAATTACATTTTAATTTTATTTTATAAAGTTATACTTTCAACTTATTCATGTACTTAGACACCTGTATAAACCTAATGTTTATTTTTTTTTCAAATATAACAGCACAAGTTCCAGCACAGGTTTTCTGGGGTCCCACCAGCTGACTTGGTGAACTGAACCAGCCCAACCACGACTGAAGGACCATCTCTTCAGTATTTGTGAAAGGGCTGCTGACCTCTGCGCTGCGCCATGAAGGACACTTGGGGTCTTCTTTATGGCGCAGTATGCTGCCCACTCCTTCTTAAAAGCATGTCAGAATAAAAGTCCTTTGCTGTTAGGTGTAGACCTGGGCGATGGGGCGTTGCAATGAGATATCGTTGATGATGGACAAGTATTCCAGTGGTTATGTGTAAAAGGCCACAGTCACCATTTTGGGAAAAGAACTGAGAGAGAATTAGAGAGGACTAATTTATCGTTACACAGCTTGTAAATATGTTGGGAAATATGGGCTTCATGCGTAACGTGCAGGTACGTGCCCCAATAGTCAATAGAGAGAAAGAAAGAGAATGACAGAGAGAGAGATGGGGGGGGGCGTGAAAGAGAGAAAGACAATGAGAGAGAGAGAGAGAGAGAGAAACAGAATGAGAGAGAGAGAGCGAGAGAGAGTGAGAGACAAAAGAAAGACATTAGGGGAGAGAGAGACTGAGAGAGAGAATGAGTGAGAGAGACAAGAGAAAGACATTAAAGGAAGAGAGAATATGAGAGAGAGAGAGAATGAGAGAGACAAGAGAAAGACAGTAGGGGAGAGAGAGACAGAGAGAGAATGAGTGAGAAAGAGAATGAGAGAGAGAGAGAAAAAAGAGAGACAGAGAAAGAGAATGAGAGAAAAAAGAATGAGAGACAGAATGAGACAGAGTGAGAGACAAGATAAAGACATAGGGGAGAGAGACAGAGAGAGAGTGAGTGAGAAAGAGAATGAGAGAGAGAGAGAAAAAAGAGAGACAGAGAAAGAGAATGAGAGAAAAAAGAATGAGAGACAGAATGAGAGAGAGAGACAAGAGAAAGACATTAAAGGAAGAGAGAATATGAGAGAGAGAGAATGAGAGAGACAAGAGAAAGACATTAAAGGGTGAGAGAGAATGAGTGAGAAAGAGAATGAGAGAGAGAGAAAAAAGAGAGACAGAGAAAGAGAATGAGAGAAAGAGAATGAGAAAAAAGAATGAGAGACAGAATGAGAGAGAGTGAGAGACAAGATAAAGACATTAGGGGAGAGAGAGACAGAGAGAGAGTGAGTGAGAAAGAGAATGAGAGAGAGAGAGAAAGAGAAAGACATTAAAGGAAGAGAGAATATGAGAGAGAGAGAGAATGAGAGAGACAAGAGAAAGACATTAGGGGAGAGAGAATGAGTGAGAAAGAGAATGAGCGAGAGAGAGAGAAAAGAGAGAGAGAGAAAGAGAATGAAAGAAAAAAAGAATGAGAGACAGAATGAGAGAGAGAGAGAGACGAGAAAGACATTAAAGGAAGAGAGAATATGAGAGAGAGAGAATGAGAGAGACAAGAGAAAGACAATAAAGGGTGAGAGAGAATGAGTGAGAAAGAGAATGAGAGAGAAAAAAGAGAGACAGAGAAAGAGAATGAGAAAAAAGAATGAGAGACAGAATGAGAGAGAGTGAGAGACAAGATAAAGACATTAAAGGGAGAGAGAATATGAGAGAGAGAATGAGAGACACAAGAGAAAGACATTAGGGGAGAGAGAGACAGAGAGAGAATGAGTGAGAAAGAGAATGAGAGAGAGAGAGAGAAAAGAGAGACAGAGAAAGAGAATGAGAGAAAAAAAGAATGAGAGACAGAATGAGAGAGAGACAAGAGAAAGACATTAAAGGGAGAGAGAGACTGAGAGAGACTGAGTGAGAAAGAGAATGAGATAGAATGAGAGAGAGAGAGAGAGAGAGAGAGAGAGAGAGAGAGAGAGTGTTTTCCAGTGCACTGAATACTTCTAACCCTCCCAGTTTTGCCACATGCTGAGACTTTAAAGCTTTAATACATAAAATCATGCCAAACTATTTTATCTATTTATTTATTTCCAACTACCTTTTTAATAGTCTACTAAATCTGCATATACTGATCGCACCACCTGACATTTTTAGATTACGGGAGGCATAAGTGCCTAAAATTAATTTTATTTTGATGCTCTAAAGATATACTCACATAAAGAAGGTGTTGTAGAATAGTGTGATATACGTCATAGATTTATTAAACTATGTACTTGGGCACAAAAAATGCACATAATATAATTTACCCAAAAGTAAATTATTCTGGACAAACTAACGCAGGCCAGTCTCTGCCCACGTCACATTACCGGTTCTTCAGTGTGTTTTAATATATCACAATATGCAGCAATATAGCTGAAATAGAAGTACTGTATCCATGTTCCAAGCATAAACATTAGAACATGTCTGCCTGGCTTGGAAACAGTGTGGGCTATAGGTTCTGTGTCAGTCAGGAACAAGAAAAAGCGAAGAAGAGGCCCCGTTTTGTGGTAAGTAAACAAAGTGGGTGTAATGCGACCCCTCGGCAGAGGAGAGCCAAAGAATTCAACCTAAATTTCACTACTCTGGCTCAGCTTGCTGGTCACACACTCAATGCCTTCAGAGAAGACAAGAAAACAACCCAAAGCCTTTCCCACCAGTTCATACAGAACAGCCAGCGACGTTACAGAACATCTGGGAAATATTACAGGAAAGTATGCACAGATCTCTACAGCACATACAAAACTAACACCATGCAGCCTCTCACTGAGACTCACAGTACAAAAAAACGTAACTGACCAGGCATAACATTCTGACCACCTCCTTGTTTCTATGCTCATTGTCCATTTTATCAGCTCCACTTACTATAGAGGTGCACTTTGTAGTTCTACAGTTACAGACTGTAGTCCATCTGTTTCTCTGATACTTTGTTAGCCCCCTTTTACCCTGTTCTTCAGTGGTCAGGACCCTCATGGACTTTTTAAACACTGTGTCCACTCACTGTCCACTCTATTAGACACTCCTACCTTGTCCATCCACCTTGTAGATGTGAAGTCAGAGACGATAGCTCATCTGCTGCTGCACAGTTTGTGTTGGTCATCCTCTAGTCCTTCATCAGTGGTCACAGGACTCTGTAGGCTGGATTTTTTTGGTTGGTGGACTATTCTCGGTCCAGCAGTGACACTGAGGCATGCCCCGATGGGTTGATATCACAGTGTAAGGATTCTGATCGTTTAATCTGGTGTTTTGACTGATTCCAGTTACATCTGATCGTTTTCTAATGGCCTCTAATGGCAACCATCAAGCCAATTCCCATTAGGAAGCAAAACCATCAGGTTTTATTCCTAACGGCCCTGCAAACACAGCTACGTTGTGACAACGTCCTGTTTTGGTGCCCACAGCGTCGTCTGCCTGTTGCTTTTCTACATTCTCACAATGTTGAGATGTAATTCCTCAGAAAGTTGTGACAACATTGTCTGACAACTTTATAGGAGGTTGTGACGTTGACGAAACAGCAAAAGTATCCTGTACTAAGTTTACTGTATGATGTCACAACCTCCTAGAATCCTTAATGAGTTCTATTTTAATCAATATCTCAGTTTTTGATAAGCGGTTTTCATCGACTCCAGCATGGCTTTCATGAGTTTCAGTAGCCTTTTTGTTTTTTCTGCGAATAAACCTGACATGTTTTATCGTCGTGGTAGATTTTATTTTGTTTCCATATTTAATTCCCTTATTTTCAGTATGACAACGTTCAGTGTAACTCTTGTTGCCCAGCAGTTTGTGTTTCGTTGTTTTTCCTCATAAAACGGACAAAAACACTGTGGTGGCAGAGCGAACGCTGACGTCATCAATAGGCTGGCGCTGCATGTCAGGCTGAGAGTGCATGTCTGCAGCCAGACCCTTCTAGATTTTAACACAGCTGGTCAGCTAGGACTAAAAAACTGAACCAGAAACCATCACATGTTCACACATTCATTAAAAACCACAGCCTAACAAAAGCAGAAGAGAACGGACAAAGACAGCACTAATCTTTTAAGACTTAATTATCCTAAAATTAGGTTTAGATGTAAAGATCTTGGCCACTTGTGGGTGATCTTAAGCCCTTACTCCCTTTTTCTGAGCAGTGTTCTTCTCAGAAGCTGCCCAATACTAAAAAAACAGACACAACATTAAAGGATCTCTATTCAGAAATCAATAATGAGAGCAGTCGGATGGCTCTGAGTGAAGCTCTACTAACAGCTCAGCTCAGCTTTCCACCTCAAAGACGACTAACACTTATTCACGTCCAGCTGAGGGCTTAACGCTGTACGCATTATTAAGATCGACGCTGGGTGTTTCTGTTAAACATATTGTGGAAAAATCTAGTCTAAGAATGAACGTTCTTGCAGAAATATGATCAAATATTAGGCACATATACATTCTGTGCATAAAAGCAATACATGTGATAATGTGCAAAAGTCAGGACCCCCCACAAATGACTTATTTTCCAGTCAAAATGGCCATTAAGTACAGATTATTTATTTTTCAGGAGGTATTTCAGAGGAGATTATACATAAAATAATCCACCTGCATGAGAAAGGAGACCATCCAAAGAAAATAAGTGAAAAAAGAGGAGTTTTTACATGAGCAACTGGAGACTTTCAAGGTAACAGCATCAAAATATCAGCCGTTAAACTACTTAGTATCGAACATGTGGCATCGTGTAGGGAACTACATCATCTACTGGAACTGTTACTGTAGTCAAGTGTACTGATCAGGCTACACAGTTTAAAAAACTAAGTCATTATTATGAGATACTAAACCATAATTATGAGATGCTAAGTCACTATTATGAGATACTAAGTCATTATTATGAGATACTAAGTCATTATTATGAGATACTAAGTCTATTATGAGATACTAAGTCATTATTATGAGATACTAAGTCATTATTATGAGATGCTAAGTCATTATTATGAGACACTAAGTCATAATTATGAGATCTTAAGTCATTATTGTGAGATGTTAAGTCATTATTATGGGATACTAAGCCATTATGAGATACTAAGCCATTATGAGATACTAAGTCATTATTATGAGATGCTAAGTCATTATTATGAGATGCTAAGTCATTATTATGAGCCATAACTAAGCCATAACTACAATATACTAAGTCATAATTACGAGATACAGTCACTATTATGAGATACAAAGTCACTATTATGAGATACAAAGTCACTATTATGAGATACAAAGCCAATTACAAGATAGTATCTCATATGTATGATGTAGTAAGTCACTATAAGATACTAACACACAATTACGAGATACTAAGACACAATTATGAGATACTAAGTCATAATTATGAGATGTTAAGTCATTATAATGAGATACTAAGTCATTATAATGAGATACTAAGCCATTATGAGATACTAAGCCATTATTATGAGATGCTGAATCATAATGAGATGTTACGTCATTATTATGAGATGCTAAGTCATTATTATGAGATAGTAAGTCATAATTATGAGATGCTAAGTCATTATTATGAGATACAAAGTCATTATTATGAGATACAAAGTCACTATTATGATTTACAAAGCCACAATTACAAGATAGTATCTCATATTTATGACGCAGTAAGTCTCTATAAGATACTAAGACACAGTTATGAGCTACTAAGTCACAATTATGAGAAAGTAAGTCAATTATAAAATAATAAGTCATAATTAGGAGATACTAAGTCTCCAAGTCATAATTATGAGAAAGTAAGTCATGATCATGAGACACTAAGCCATAAGATACTAAGTCATTATTATGAGATATTAAGTCTAGGTCATAATTATGAGCTACTAAGTCATAATTACGAGAAACTCTCCTTATTATGACTTAATAAATGGTTATGTTTGTCTCCACTGGCGGAAATGGGCTTCCACAGAAAACAGGTCTGTGCTCCGTGCATCAGACCGAGCGCTCTGACCGCTCCCTCTGCTTAAACCGAAACCGAGGCATTATTTTTATGACAAAAAATGTTTAATCCACTTAAAAACTGCGGTCCAAACTACACTGGTGACCATTTTAAATGCTTGGAAAGAAAAATCTGAAGACAGTTGTGCAGAATTATCAGTGCTAGCTCGTTAACCTACCTGCTCTGAGGTAAAAACAATCAGTCCAGCACAATAAACACAGCAAACAAACAAATCCCCGGTTTTCTCTTTCTTTTTCTCGTCGTTCACCTCCTCTGACGTTACTCTGACATAAAACACACTTCAAAATTGAAAAACATACGCTTATCTAGTTTTGTGAGCCAAGAAAAGTCAACCACCGTTTGAGTTTCCCTCCGTTTCTGTCACGAAATAAACTTCGTGTTCGAATTTTTCCGTTCCACCTTAAATGATGCAGCAGTTACGTTCTGTTGCCTCAGGCGCCAGTATGTAACTGCTGCACCTTTTAAGGTGGAACGGGAAAATTCGAACAAGAAGTTTATTTCATACGAATCTGAAGTCAGCTTCTTGTTGGAATTTTCCCGTTCCACCTTAAAAAGGTGCAGCAGTTACATTCTGGCGCCTGAGGCAACAGAACGTAACTGCTGCACCATTTAAGGTGGAACGGAAAAAAATCGAAGGAAGTTTATTTCATACCAATCTGAAATCAGCTTCTTTTTCGAATTTTCCCGTTCCACCTTAAAAGGTGCAGCAGTTACATTCTGGCGCCTGAGGCAACAGAACGTATCTGCTGCACCATTTAAGGTGGAACGGGATAATTGGAAAAAGAAGCTGACTTCAGGTTCGTATGAACTTCACCACATTAATTTACAAGCCTTTATAGCCGTGAAGCATCACTTACCTCGGCGTAACTTTGCTCGGAGAGACGAGTTGAACTCCTAACGTGTCAAAAACACGTCTTTGCTGTACGTTTTTCTGAAAAAGAAAGTCGTTGTGAAGAAGTAAAAGCACCTCTAGCGACCCTCTTCGACAGAACGCCTCCAAAACACACACAGAGCTGCTTCAGTCAGTCCTCTCAGCTCGGAGCCTCGCTCGCGGTGACGTCACGAAACGACCGTTACCTTAAATATTCGAATATTAGCGTAACAGTTAGCTATCTCCTTCGAAGGGGAACTCCACCCATTTATCAAAATTTCCTCCCTAATGCAATTGTTAAGACGTAAACAAAGTCGTTGAGAGTGGTTTGGTGTTTAATACTCAGCTCTAAAGAAAATTACCGAGTCAGAACTGTTCACAGTGGTGGTGGTAGGAACCAGACGTCTGAAAAATGTAATGCTGAAAAGAAAAACACAGAAACCTTTAACTGGTTCTGTTGGTTCCTGATAGTTTTGTAATGTGCTTTGGCCTTTTTAAAGGCTCTAAAGGCTTAGCAGGTGACTAATGGCTGATTCTGAATGCATTTGATGGTTTTCTAATGGGATCTAAAGGTGTTCTACAGGAAAGCCAAGTCCAGATTGATGGAGAATGTGCTGTGGATGATTCTATATAGAACCCTTTTCAGAAATGTTCTATATAGAACCATATAAAACACACTCTCCATCAATCTGAAAAACCCTTTAACGATGCAAAGAACCCTTCAATCACGCGAAGGGTGCTTTCAGTGTTCATGGTTTTACATGGAACCATTTTCTTTATTAAAGAACGCTTGAAGAACAGTGTGCAGGGTGTTAAATGTAGCCCCCAGTAAAACATTTTGCTTCTGAATTTACCACTATTTTACCACTATCACCATTACGTTATTATGGTGGCTGCCACTTGCTCCAGTTTGCAGAAGGGGCTCTAGAGGTATGGTATGTAAAACTAGTTTTTTTTTAGTTGGGGATGTGTTGCATGCATGTTATTGTGTCAGAGTCTAGGTTTAATCGTACGTTAAGGATCTACCATAGAGTGGTACCTTTCCTGCTAATCGGTCTGTCTTTTGTGTGCCTTTTCTGCTGGTGTCAATCCAGAGCACTCCTCGTTGCAGAATCAGGGCCTCTCCCATGCTTCCTTGTTTGCAAAAAGGTGCTACAATGATGTCAGAAGTGGGATAGTGCAAGGAGTGGAATGGCACCGCGAAGGCATACAGTGAAGAAGGCCGAGCTTGGTGAAAGATGGTGACGGCAGGACGGGAGTAACTTAACGGTGAAAGCGCCGCGGCAGTCAACACATCACTTGGCTGCAGCTTCCTCTTGATGCCCGTTCAATAAAACAGCACTTGCCCGGATGTGCAGTGTCTCCCGCGACTTATTCTATGCTGATGCCACAATATAAACAGGTGTAGGTTCATTGGTGGTCTTGGATAGTAAAATAAACCCCTAGTGGTTAGGATTCGGCGCTCTCACTCCCAGGTTCAATTCCTGGTCAGGGAACAATGTTTGGAGGCAATTGAGGGCTGAAGGTTAGGGAACCAGCCTTGTGACCAGAAGGTCACTGGTTTGATCCCCTGAGCTGACAGTACGTGACTGAAGTGCCCTTGAGCAAGGCACCCAACCCCCAACTGCTCCCTGGGCGCTGTGGATAGGGCTGCCCCCTGCACAGGCAAGCATGCTCACTGCCCCCTAGTGTGTGTATTCACTAGTGTGTATGTGGTGTTTCACTGCACGGAGGTGAAATTTCCCCATTTTGGGACTAATAAAGATCACTTAAACGAGTTTGTTTATATCTCAACCACTGGATTATGCAGTTATTTTGAAAATTTGGGGGAAATTCCCTTTAAAGGGCCCATACAGGTCATTTTCTTGGGACATTCTGGCCTAAAATGAGCATTTAATATGTTCTTTCTCACAATGTGCGAAATACCATAGTGCAGTACTGCATCCCTCAGCCTCATCGATTTGACAGAACTCACAATTTTAACTCCCTTTTTCTGTTTTTGTTCTTTAGTGTTCTCTCACTACGACACTCGGTGTGCATTACACAAATACCTCAAACTCCCTCACCGATTGAGGTGCTAATAAGGACAGACGTACAATTTAGCTTTCTTCTGCATTAGCCAGGTATCAGAAATAGCCTGTCTATATGCGTAGCGCTCCAAAGCACTTTATTTATTTTTTGAAAAGCTACTCCCATTTTCTCCCATCAGACGCATCATCAGAAGGTCTTTAAATCAGAATATCTCACTCTCAGTCCAAAACACCCAAAACAGCCATTATTAATTATTATATGACCATTTTCCAGCCTCTCTTTATGCATTGGAATTGAATAGGCTGTTTTAATAACTGTGCCTTTAGTAATTACATATGTAAATAAACTACGTTATTGTATTGTGGCTCATTTAATATTCGCGGTCATATAGCTGGTTTCAGTGACATCACAAAAACAATGAATTCCACATATGGACTGAACACTCTTAAAACAGATGTTTGTTCTATATAGAATCATGAACACTCAAAGAATCCTTTTCATGATTAAAGGCTTCTTTGTGTCTTCAAAAGGTTCTTCAGATTGATGGAGAATGCACTGTAGATGGTTCTATATAGAAGATTTTTGAAAAAGGTTCTTTATAGCACTGAAGAGTTCTTCTATTGTTATGATATCCACCTTGTTACAATGGAAGAAACCCTTTTTGGTGCTAGACAGAACCATATACAACACATTCTCCATCTGAAGAACCATTTTGCCATGCAAAGAACCATTTAATCATGAAAAAGTTTCTTTGAGTACTCATGGTTCTCTATAGAACCAATTTTCTTTAGTAATAACCCCTAAAGAAACATCTTTTAAAGAATATATGGTACTTTTTATGTTTACATACTGCATCAAATTCCCATGATTCTCTTTAATTTGCGATACTGCTATGCAGACATTACTATGTTAGTATGTTCATGAATTAATATGGTAAAATATTTAATAAACAAGGTCACTTGGGAGTCCAAAAGTCTCTTTTCCACTGTTAATTTTGATCAGTCATTGACAGAATATTTGTAATTTATGCTTATTACTGATGTGGGGTATTTAATGTGAGGACTGAAATGTATGTTCTCCAGTATAAGGAACCCAAGAAGTTCTCTCCAGTGTGGGACAGAGGCTCCATTTGGGACCCAGTGTTAAATAGAAACAGATTTATTACAGAAAACCATGAAGACTTTTAAAAACGTAAGACATTAAAACTGTTATATCAGTAGTAATATCAATATACACGTCATATTTAGGTCCACAGGTGGCCAAACATCTCACTGTTCAGCGTGTAAAAGTCAGTATGTTGAATTAAGCTGAATAACAAACATGCAGCATAGAAAATAATAATCCGAGTGAATTTCTTCGATAGCTTTATTTCCTCTTTTCTTTCTCGCCTAGAAGTCATCTCAAAATAATGTGTGTACTATCTGTGAGAGACTGCATGGACGGATGAAGCAAAAGGATGTAAACAAACGGATGGATTGAAAGAGGTGCAGATCAGAGTTGTGCTGTAACTGCTGCTGTAAATACAGTGAGGAAAATCTACCTGACCGAGATCTGCGTGGGTTGAAAAGCAGGAGAGGAAAAAGAAAGTAAAAACCCTTTTCCATACAATCTCAAAGGCCAGTTGGGGGCACCATTGCACAAGTCCTCATAAGATTGTGTTTATAACAGACAGGACCGGTTTCGCAGGCCCAGATTAAACCTAGTCCCACCACTGGTGAATTTAACTCAACTATGTATTAACATCGCAATTAGAATTGAATCCAAGACGAGGTTCAATCCAAGCCTGAGAAACCAGAGTCCACGATCGTCCGAAGATTGAAAACTATATGAAAAAACAGCATTCTTTCTTTTTTCGATTGCTTTTTTCAGCCGTCGCCTCACTCAGGAATGGGAGAACTCAGATAAACACGGATGCACTCTTAAATGAACACGAGAAAAAAAGTTAAATTATTCAAGGAGTTGCAATGCACGTGTCTTTACAGAGTAGCACACATCAAAACACATGAAATGGTGGTCCTTTAAAAGCCTGTGCACTGTTCAGAGGGACCCTTCATATCGGCTCAGAACGTAAGTGGCATGCTTCCCTTTTCAGAACGGGGGGGGGGCTTAAGATCTGAAATCGAACGTCAGTAGCGATATACAGTACATACAGTGGTTACACCTTAATTTAACAGAGTTGACATTAGAAAGCATTATAAGTATTGAGTGTTATAAACCTATTCCTCAGATAGCTTATCTGAAATGTATATATATCAAAGAAGTCCTGCTCTGTGCCAGGGGTGGGTAGGCAGGGGGGGGTGCCTTCTCCTGAGGGATCCTGTATGGAAGCCCATCCCACCAGCTGGAGGATGATGCTCTGATTTTTTTCCTGCTTCTCTGTTTCTGTGTATGTCCAAAAATTTGATTTAGTATCTGAAAATAATGACTTATTCTCTCAAAATATTGACTCACTACGTTGAAATAATTTCTTCTCAATAATATTGACATTTTCTCAAACTGTTGACTTCTGTTGTAAAAATTATTTTTCTCAAAATACCGAATTTGGTCAGAAAATTTACTACGACAAAACAGAGACTTAGTATCCCATAAAAATGATTTATCCCCCAAAAAATTGAAAATTTAATAACTTATTCTTTTAACAACAATTTTATTATGACATCTCAAAATCATGAGGTTTAAAAGCCGTTACCATGAGACCATAAGTCATTATTTTGAGAAAACTAAATATTTTGACATATTAAAATCAATATTATAAGAAAAATGTAATTAAACAATTAATAAAAAAAAATTACATTTTCTTAAAATATTGACAAAAATGTTTCTCAAAATATTGATTTATTTTGTCAAAATATTTACTATGTCAGTGATTTAGTATCTCATAAAAATGATTTATCCCAAAATAATTGTTTCCTTGAAATTTAATAACATATATGACGTAGGATCAAAATCTTGAGAAAATAAGCCATTACCACAAGACCACAAGCCAAATTAGATATTTTGACATATTAAAATCGACAATAATATTAATTAGGTGCTAAGTCAATATATTGACACACAGCTGCCAGAAACCAAGAAGAAGAGGATAAACATTTTTAGAAACATTCCTCTCTTCTATCTGCTGGGAACGGGCTTCCATGATCACGACTTTGGGCACGGGGGTCAATTATTAAAAAATCTCACTCTCTGACATTCCCGACATTTTTAAACCCACTCACCACAGCCAGCACGTCCCTGTCCTCTCAAACACGTCACTAGGGGTCTCTCCAAGCAACAACACTCATCTCTCACACTGCAAGGTTACATGCAATGTAGGAGCGTCTTCTTACAGCGAGTTTATTTTTGGGTAAATCTCTGACCCAACACCCTACATTTTCGCCTTACACCATATCTAGCCTACCAATTACATTCATCTTTTTCCATATAAAAACAAAGTACACTGCATGGCATCTGCGGATATGACTGACTGCAGACATACGACGAGTTTTTGCATTACTACGATTTCGGCGAGGTGGGCATTTTCCTTTACTACGAACGCTTTTCCCTCTACACCACTACATTCACTGCATTTGCACATATCCTCCTAAAACCACTTAAAACTCTGCATAAATGAAAAATAAAAGAAATAAAGAAAAGGCTTTGTGTCGAAGTGGTGATAAATAGACAAAACACCGTCTGACACATGCACGCAAGTGACTCCATACTAAAGGAACGCACCTGGAAGTACTGCTACCTCCCCCTTAGTCCCCTTATGAAGAATAGGCACACATAAAAATCTATTTATATTAAAAATATGGGCGAACCATAGAACGTTTTCTACATAGCAGCGGAATTACAGGCATGAAGTGGACTGGAAGGTTCATATCAAGAGGGTAGTCTACTAAAGACGATGCATATATTAATCAGAGTATATATTATGTACAGATATAATACACGGCTTGGGGAAGCTGCAGGAGCTTTCGTGTAAAATCACCACCGCTGGGGCTGGTAAGACTGAAAACCGCTCTCCTTCATCTGGTGCGTGGAAAGAAAACAAAAAGCAAGAGGAGAATGTTAACAATTTATAGGATGTGTGTGTAAAAATGCTGCTGTGAAAGCTGCTTTGTTGTACGGATGAAAAAGGCCCACCTGCAGGGCAGCTCTCACATGGTTCTGCTGTACTCGATGCCGCTCTTGGACGAGATGCCTGACCAAGGCAGAAAGCTTCGCAGAAGACTCTGTGCTTGGCGGTAGATCCTCTGTGGAATGGAGCATGGGCTTAGGCTGGCCAGGGCGGACCCTATATGATGAATATAATCAGTGGAGAGAAAGTTAAGGACAACATTTGTTTACGTTTCATAAACACCTTGACCTGCTGGGCTGACAAAACGGAGGAAACTGCACCGCTCTGATTAATTCATTGCATCCAAAATATCACAATCATATTACAGACTCTCAGAATGACTGTGTGGATCATATGAACATTATAGAGCTTTTTAAATGAAACAGCAGAAGCCATATCGCCCCCTACACTTCCTGTAGTGTATTACAGTCTGTCAGAATGACTGTGTGGATCATATGAACATTATAGAGCTTTTTAAATGAAACAGTAGAAGCCATATCGCCCCCTACGCTTCCTGTAGTGTATTACAGTCTGTCAGAGTGACTGTGTGGATCATATGAACATTATAGAGGCTTTTTAAATGAAACAATAGATGTAACAAAAGGGCTGCAACTACCAAATATTTTACATTTCAAATATTCTATTGAAAGTTATCTCAAATATTATATTTGATTAGAAAATATTTGATTAGGAAAAGAAAAGCTCATTTACTCACTTTGTTAATTGAAAAAAGTATATTATCATAATTATCATTATTGCTAATTTTCTTTTTTGTATATATTGTATACACCAATCAGGCATAACATTATGACCACCTCCTTGTTTTTATGCTCATTGTCCATTTTAGGTGCACTTTGTAGTTCTACAGTTACAGACTGTAGTCCATCTGTTTCTCTGCATACTTTGTTAGCCCCCTTTTACCCTGTTCTTCATTGGTCAGGACCCCCATGGACCCTCACAGAGCAGGTACTATTTGGGGGGTGGGTCATTCTCAGCACTGCAGTAACACTGATGTAGTGGTGGTGTGTTAGTGTGTGTTGTGCTGGTACGAGTGGATCAGACACAGCAGTGCTGCTGGAGTTTTTAAACACTGTGTCCACTCACTGTCCACTCTATTAGACACTCCTACCTTGTCAGTCCACCTTGTAGATGTAAAGTCAGAGACGATAGCTCATCTGCTGCTGCACAGTTTGTGTTGGTCATCCTCTAGTCCTTCATCAGTGGTCACAGGACGCTGTTGGCTGGATATTTTGGGTTGGTGGACTATTCTCAGTCCAGCAGTGACACTGAGGTGTTTAAAAACTCCAGCAGCACTGCTGTGTCTGATCCACTCACACCAGCGCAACACTAACACACCACCACCACGTCAGTGTTGCTGCAATGCTGAGAATGATCCACCACCCAAATAGTACCTGCTCTGTGAGGGTCCATGGGGGTCCTGACCACTGAAGAACAGGGTAAAAGGGGGCTAACAAAGTATGCAGAGAAACAGATGGACTACAGTCTGTAACTGTAGAACTACAAAGTGCACCTATATAGTAAGTGGAGCTGATAAAATGGACAATGAGTGTAGAAACAAGGAGGTGGTCATCATGTTATGCCTGATCAGTGTAAATTGTTACTTAGATCGCAGTTTAAGAGATGGATGCACAGACACGCAAGAAAAGGATATAAGATCGTCCAGGGAGGATGCCCGCCGTTGATGTAAAGGACATATGTGAACCCATCCTTGAGCACTCCTCGGATTGAGTAATAATAGGGCAAATAGTGATGTTGCTTAAAGTCTCTGTTCTCGTAGAAGTGAATGGCGGTGAGATTGGTGGTGAGCACATGGAGATAGATGGCCTTGCAGTGGTCCTGGGCTGTGGTGGAGATGTGGTCCTTTAGACTGTCCAGCAACAGAGACCCTGCAGAATGGACAGAGGTTAAAGAAACGCTTCATCTAAACATGGTACCACTGGTAATGATGAATAGATGTTAGCATTACACATATGCGATCAGACTAAACGGTCCCTAAAAACCTTCACTGTTCAGTCGACCAGGCATTTTTGGGTGTTATCTTATATACAGAGGTAAACTCAATGGTTATAACGCCACAAGTGGTCCTCAATTATTTATGTCTTACCTATTCCATGTTTTCGAAACTCCTTTACCACTCCTAAGCTCAAGATGTAGGCAACCTGAGTGTCAACAGGAAAGCTGGAGGCCAGAATGTCCCCATCCTAAAAGCAAATACCACCAATTAGTACAACAGTCACAGTCAGCAACAGTGGAAACATGTACTACAGTCTAACGAGTTAACCTTTCAGACTGTTTGCAGAAATACAGGACGTTGAGTTCAGCCAAAGAAGAAAAGGACCATCCAGACTGTTACCAGCCTAAAGTTTAAAGCCATGATCTGTCATGGTTTGGGGGGTATTAGTGGATAACCTGCACATCTGTGAAGGCTCCATTAATACAGGAAGATATTCACACATTTTGGAGCAACATATGCTGCCTTCTAGATGACGTCTTTTTCCAGGGACGACCAAGCTTATTTCAAAATGGCCCACCAAGCCACACGAGGTACAGCAGCATGGCTGTGTAATCAGAGACTACAGGGCTCCCATTGAAAATGTGTGGCACATTAAGAAGCACAAAAACAACAACAAAGGCCCCATACGGTTGCCCAGCTAAAGACTCGTATAACGGAAGAAGGGCAAAAACTTCTAGTTCACACAGCAGGTAAACGTGGCCCAAATCTGATCTTCTCACCAAATCCGATTTTTTCTTTGGCTGTTCAGATTATCTTTTAAATGTGATCTGTATGCGACATCAGTCTGAACAGATCAGCTCCTAAACTGACCCACATGCACAAAACAACAGAGCTTCACGGCTCATCCAGAGGTAAACAATCATGACTATGAACGAACGCCAGTCGCTCCCGGAGTATCAGCTTCATCTTCACCAGCGTCACAGGAGCCATTATGAAGCTTCACTGACTGACAGCTGGGCTCATCACCCAGAATGTGTTCGAGCCGTAAAAAGGGCGCGGTCACTTCTTTGGTTTGCGTCCTCGGATTCTTTAAACTTTGCTTTCAGACTTTTATCTGTTCTTTGACGCTGCAGCCTCGTTCTCCTACGGCTGCGTTCGGTGCACTTTCGAAATTCGGTCATTTCTTTCTAAATCTGGTTTGAATAAGTCTCTTCTGTTTTTTTTTGTTTTTTTTAATACAGAAACATCACCCCAAATGTTTATAGTCACATTGCTGTATATGAGATATGTATCGGATTTCAGTACCACATATGAAAGCGTCTCAAATCGGAATTAAAAATGTCAGATTCAGTGTGTTTTTATTTGTTCACACTGCCAGACAGACACACACCTGTGTCACATATGAAGAAAAAGATCAGATCTGGGCCACTTTTACCTGCTGTGTGAACACAGCCAAAGTCTTCAGTCCCCAAATGATTAAGCGTTGTTAAAAGGAAAGGTGATGTAACACAGTTGTAAACATGCACCCAAGTTCAGAAGGTAAAGTATTAAATATAATCTTTTCGCACATTTAAATTTTAATACAGGGCAAACGGAATTGACTTGATCACTGTGTTCTGTTTTTAGGACACAATATACTGTCAGAACTTTTCCGGAACTGAGGTCTGTAAATCCTGTGCATAACCACTGTAGGAGAACGGCCGAGCGCATGGCTGCATAATGTCAGCACAAAAAGTTAAACTATCACTTAGAGCTTGGATCGTCTGTGACGGAAGGTAAACCCCTTGCTGCACGCAGAAAGTCAGTCAAGGGCACATGGAGTTTGCAGTCTAATTAATCATACTCTATAAAAAGGCTCCTGACAGGCCAGAGTGCTCCATTTAAAACACTTTTATGTCTTGCACTTGCATAAGATGCACTGTAAAAACCACACGGAATGAAATATGCACTCATCACTAATGCAAAATCCTCAAACAAAAAAACAAAAGCTGTTTATGAAACTGTGGCAACTTTGCAGACTGGCTGAATATTTAATATCTAAATGCAAGATAAACTAAAGTTATGTTCACATTACAAGCCTCAATGCTCAAATCTGTTTTTTTGCTCAAATCCGATCTCTCAGACACGATGGTTCACACTCATTTAGGTAAGTGATTCAAATCTGTCAATGTGAACGAACCGGCGTCCTGAAATGACCCTCATGATCACATCCTACTCAGTAATGTCACGTGAGTGAATCACATGCATCATCAGCACAAACTAACGAGCAGAACGAGCTTCGCTGAGAAGATAATTAACTCTGATCAGCTCTCAGCTTCATTATTAGAGCGAGACGAAGGAGAAAAAGGTGAGATGAGCTGCTTTTCCACCGTTTACAGGCTTTAACTTCTGTTTGGCGCTGTTGCCATGGTAACGCTGAATGATGGCGCATGCACAGTGGGGAAAAAAGCCCATGAATTCTGATCTGAGCGTCATATTAAGGTCGCACAGCCACAAATCAGATACATATCCGATCTAGAACCACATATGAAAGTGGCTCAGGTTGGATATGAAAAGATCAGATTTGTGTGTCCACACAGCCCTGAAAACATCAGATCTGAGTCACATTAGGATTTGCGCCACTTCAACCTGGTAATGTGGACGTAGCCTAAGTACTAAAGGATCCCTAGCTGGTGGGGTGGAGTCCTGTTGCAGCACAAGTGACCATTATACAGCAAAGCAAGCACTAGTGTGGATGAATTTAATGTCATAATGTTGGGACGCCCACCCAGGGCCAATAACTTATCCACATGGGGTGTTCAAGTAGAGACAAAAGCTTTCTAACCTCTTTGTGTACTTTTGTTCTGCCCTTTATTTCAGCCACGATCATCCCCACGATGCCGCCTTTGAAGGTAGCAGCCAGGGAGAAGAACTTCTTGTTCGACGTGATGTCATGGTACCACGAGTCCGGATACCTGAGGGGCGCAAGAGAGGATTGTGCTCAACCAGCAAAGAGACGTGATGCTTTCTTAGAGCAACAAACGCTGTTATGCTAGTAAAATGATATTTAAAGGGAAATTCTACCAAGTTTTCAAAACATACACATAATTAAATGGTTAAGATGTAAACAGAGTCGTTCAGAGTGGTTTGGTGTGAAACGCTCCATTCTAGAGTCAGAATTGTTCACAGTGGTGGTGATAGGAACCAGACGTCCACCTCTAAAAGCTCCCTCACAGAAAGTTACTACATGAAATGGTTATGAATTCACCGCCTGATGTCTGAGACATGGCAGAGAGGTACATGCAGGGCGTTATAAGGCAAAACAGCTCCCAGAAACTGGTCGTTTTGGATAGTAAATAAAATGGTCATATATGTGTTGTAGTCATGCCGACCCCTGGTTCCTATCACCACCACTGTAAAGAAACCTGAGTCCCTACAATTAACCATTTCACACCAAACCACTCTGAATGACTTTATTTACATCTCAAGAATTTAATTACATTATTTAAGTTTTTTAAAACGGGAATGGAGCAGAATTCCCCTTTAAATCCTACTTACCTAAAAGCCACAAACAGATAGCAAGCGGAACAGATCACACATGAAAGTTATTTATAAGAAATATTGGAAGAGAGAAGCAACAAATGTCACCAAATTCAATCTAACAGACACTAAATGAAAAAAAAACGGTTCAGTTATGTTGTATAGACATGATGACTGAATACTCACTCAATGGGGAACCAATCTCCACACAGCACTTTAACGCTGTCTATGTCATCTTGGCACAGGAGACGGAGCTTGATTTCGCTGAGCGCAGTGGGGGGCACCACGTCGGTCATTCACACCTGAAACAAGCAAACATATTTGCCCACGTTTACTTTCAACTCATATGCTGTCAAAGTTGGGTTAGAGTCATTACATTTCAGATTTAAGTACAGGGTTAGGTTCCTCCAAATGCAACATGTGGACATCAGCATATTTGAAAGTGCAGTTAATTAAACAAAAACCTTTTAAAATTTAGTTTTCTTTTGTCTGCAAACAAGAAAAGTGTTTTCTGATCTGATCGAGCACTTCCTATAGCTTTCCTATGTAGATAAACAGGCTGATCTGATGGTTTTCTGTGAAATGATTCACTGCGGAGAAACCTAACAGCTCAGATTTCTTTAAAGTGGTGGTGATAGGAACCAGGCGTCACCATGTTTACAACACAAATATAGACATTCGGTTTACTATCCAAAACCACCTGAGAACCTATATGTGCTTTCCGAGACGATGATGATAAAATACTGATAAATCTGTGAAAAAATAAGTTTTCTTTGGGGACTATTTTGCCTTACATCATCCTGCATGTACCCACTCCACCATGACTGGATTAAAATAAGTGGATTAAAACACACTTTAAGCCAAAACTTTATCACAACTATCATAAAGAGTGTCTCAGACATCAGGCAATGTATTCATAACCGTTTCCTGCAGTAACTTTCCGTGAGGGAACTTTTAGAGGTGGACGTCTGGTTCCCATCACCACCACTGTGAGTTTCTAAGTTTCTGTGCAAACTGACCCACTTCACATCAAACCGCTCTAAATGACTCTGTTTACATCTTAATTATGCAGAAATTCTGAAAAAAATGGTGGAATTCCCCTTTAAGTAGCCAGCTACTGAACTGACACTGAGCTCCACACCTACCAACGTTAGCACAACAGCTAACTCGCTTATCTGAGTTTCATGCAAATTGACACGTTGGCATTTCAAGTGTCTGTCATTTTAGGACAAAGAATTAACTAGTTAAACACTTAAAGCTGTTTCTTTTCAAGCAACTTTACTCAAAACATACATTTCAATCGAGCTTTCTCGGCTCACAGCTAGCTAAACAAGCTACCGGCCAGCTACACAGCTAACAACAGATACCTGACAAAATATAGACGGTTTTAAAGCGAATAAATGTACAACAATTATTATTCTGTCCTCTCTTTATGGGACAAATCCACCAAAACAACCGTTATACCTGCCACTAAACTTAAAACACACAAATAGTCTGCTTAGCTACGCGCTACACTGCTAACTAGCTCGTTTGTTTCCTATTCGCAAGCGTCTTGTTCGAATTTCGCCGTTCCACCTTAAATGGTGCATGAGTTACATTCTAGAGCGTCAGGCGCCAGAACGTAACAGCTGCGCTATTTAAGGTGGAACGGGGAAATTCGAACACGAAGCTGGCTTCAACTTAACGCTAAGCTAAGCTGACCTTAGGTCGCGAATAATTCGATAGACGTGCCTTATTTCAGCGCTCGAACAGGCAGAAAGGCGGGCGAGGTTTTGTCTTTCTTTCCGCGGAGGGTGTTCAGAGCAGCGGTATCATGGCGGTGAGGAATGAGTCTGTGTCCCGGACGGAGGTGAGACATTCGGCTGGGGGCTGTGCGGGCTCTCCGCGGCGCATTAGCTCCGGTTAGCTTCGGTCTTTAGCTCCACCGCTGCTGCTAACGCCCCACTGCTACTGTATGACAACAACTACGGCAACCTCACTGTGTACATTACTCAGATACAGCCTTCTGTGACTCTTTAACCTTTCCAGCGGTGCTGATATCGATTCTGTGGAGCCCCTGTGGCGAAATGGTGATTATTATTAATAAGGCGTGGCCACGAATATATATTTAGAGGCCACGAGTTGGTGGTTCCAAAACGCACTTCGTCATATTCTTCATAACTTTAATATTTCAAAAGGTGGGGGTCGTATGAGAGCTGTAACTGTCTTCTTTCCAGTCAAATAGATGGGTGATGTAATTTTAAACCCTTATAATAAAAGAACTGAACACGCAATTTTTTTCCTACTGAAAGTCGACCCATTTTCCTCAAATCTGGGCTATAAACTATAAACAGACGGCGTCTCTTCAGTGATCTGCTCTGTAAAAATTATTTTTATAAAATAATACAAAGAGCGTCTAAGATTTTTGGCTTTCAGCAGTAAATTGTAAGCATACAGCAATATGTGTATGATCATGACACACGTTCTGTTAATTTGAGGGGAACTTTTACAAAAAAAAATAAAACAAAAAATTACATTTATTTCATGCAGTTACTGAATAATTTGCCTTACGATTTGGTCATGTAGATCCAGATGGAAAAACCAAACCATGAAGAATTAGAGGTTACGTTTCTCTTAAACTGTGGCCTCAATATAGTAAATTGTGGCCTCAATATAGCAAATAGTGGCTGGAATATTATGATTTGTGGCCTCAATGTACTAATTTGTGGCAACACGTTGTTAAAAATTAATCTCAACGTCACATTAGGGGCTCTGTGCGATTCTGAGGTGAAGGTTCTAATTTGTAAAAACATATTTTTTTTTCCTACAGAGTTCAAGTTGGTTTGGCTCAGAAAAATTCCACTTTTATTTACAACCAAAATATTGCAAAGTAGCATCCAACTGAAAAAAGACCATTAGGACCATTAGGATTAAAACCTGATGCTTTTGGGAATTAGCTGTTAGAGACCACTAGTTTCTGTAAAACATCTTCAGATCCTGTTAGAAAACCATCAAATGCTGGAATCAGTCACAGGTCAACTGTTAAACCATTAGCATCCTTTAGACTGTGATATGAACCCATCACAAAAAGCCCAAACACATTGCAAAACCACCTAGTGGAAAACTGTGATCTTATAAAACTGCAGATGTTTTGCAAATAATACAAAAAGCGGATTATTATTGCTCACAGAAGCCTGTATACAGTGGCGCCCATGAAGACGATCAAAGAAGAGGATTTGTAGTGCATCATTCTGTAGTTGGAGGCTTTTCTCTTATTTTATAGCAGCAGTTCTCGTAAACACCATTCATTTTTTCCCATTGAGAAAAGCAGCTTGGACATCAAGTTTCTAATATGGGTATAAGACGGCAGCTACAGAATGACAACACAGCTTCTGTCACTGCCTGATAACCAGTGGTGGACAGTAACGAAGTAAATGTAATTCGTTACTGTACTTAAGTAGTTTTTCAGTGTATCTGTACTGAAGTTTTTCCATTTTGGGCGACTTTTTACTTTCACTCCGCTACATTTCAAAGTCAAATATCTCACTTTTTACTCCACTACATTATGAGAAATCTGTCGTTCCTTTTGGTTTATGTGTGTATAAAAACATAACATGTCAAAACGAAAGAAGCGCAAAGCAAAAACACCAATCAGGGCACAGCGGTCACTTTGTTTTGAGCTTGTTTTGACCTGTTGGTCATACCGACCCAGTGCAGCACACGGTTCAACATCAGTGCAGCAGCGTAAAACTTTGGGAGAGTCTATTCAACATAAATGATGAACTAATCTAACTTTGTGTAAAAAGACCACAATATAGAAATATGTACTCATATGCAGTTGAGACTGACGTGTCTTTTTCTGAATTTATACAAACACTTTCATTTTATAGTAAATTAGTTTTGTCTAGTTTATGTTTATGAACAGAGACCTACAGATGCAGTTTAGTAAAGGAAACTCATTTGTGAATCTGAGTTTAAAGTTTTTATTAAACTTAAACTTGTAACTAAGTTCAAATAAATCTTAAACTGAAACTTTGCTTGTTTGTAAAAAGTGATTTCAGAGCCACTCAGTTCTACCTGATGGAAACTGTTTGCCTTCAGTGTTTTGTGCTTATGATCATTTTAATAGACATCAGCGTCACTAATTAATGACATTCTATTAAAAGACTGGTTTACCAAGAGAGACACTGGAGTACTTTCACCTAAAATGAGTTAATGAAGCGAGTTTTGTTATAAAAATGATAATAAGACATTAAAGCCATGATTAATCTTTCAGTACTTTTACTTTTGATACTTAAGTACATTTGAAGGGAAATACTTTTGTACTTTTACTCAAGTGGAGGTCTAAAGGGAAGAACTTCTACTTTTACTGGAGTAATATTTTACCTTGGGTATCTCTACTTTAACTCAAGTACATGGTTTGTGTACTTCGCCTATCACTGATTATAACACACATTCATCTTTTCCTAGATCACTACAGCGCCCTCTTCGCTGGGTTACCAGCACAAACTCTCAGGAAGCTCCAGTATGTACAAAATGATGATGCTCAGGACTGGGTTGCATCGTTTTTACGTACCTAAGTTTGTACATAAAGTCTTCACTGAGTCATTAGTTTACACTACAATGAACTAATGGCAACTACAGAATGAAAACTAGGCTTCTGGCCCTACTGAAAAAATGACCACTAGAACTAATAGGTTTAAAAACTAATGCTTTTGTTTCCTGATGTACCATTAGAGACCACTAGTTTTCTGTAGAACATCTTTAAATCATAATAGAAAACTATCAAATGTGCCTAGAATCACTCTCAGGTTACATTGTGATGTTGACCCGTAGCGAAAAGCCAAAACACATTACAAAAGCACCAAAAACAAACAGAAGCACATTTCTATGGTTTCTATGCTTTTTCAGTTGGGGAGAGCTGAAAAGAGCCAAGAAGAGCCACCATGCCATATATGGTCACCACTAACATTTTTCTCCTTTCAGCCGGAATCAGCAGCAAGACTTCGGAGGTCCATCAGAGGGCAAGGCTGAACTGTACAGGAGAGCTGGCAGGAAAACCTGGGCCAAGACTGGAGCTGCAGTTAATGTGTGCCGGACTTTATCAGCACACCTCAGAAAACACGGTTTTGAAATCATTAACAACAAAACCATCTCACACACACCTTATCTATGCCACTTATCCTCCTGGGTCGCAGGGGTGCTGGAAACTATCCCAGCAGTCATTGGGCAGAAGGCAGTAAACACCCTGGACAGGCTTCCAGTCCATCACGGGGCACAAAACCATCTCTTTCTATGTAATTTATTTAAGCCAGTTTGGTTTCTGAGGTGGTCATAACTCTAAAACTACCCCGGTTAACTGACTCTGGTACCTCTAACATTCTTGCGTTGTCTGAATTTTAAAAAACAGTGCTGCTTTTGATATGGCAACACCCTCCTACTCGGTCAGACCTAGGCAATATCTAGTAATCCCCAAAACTTGTTTTAGTGTAACCTCTCTGACCTTTCTTAGTTTTTCCTTATGGGATGTAAAAGGTCCATCTGTTGGCATACAACTAGGTGTTCCCCAGGGCTCTGTCCTAAGGCCTGTCCTGTTCTAGCACCTAGATGGTGCCACTGAGTCGCATTAGTCAGAAACTATGGTTTTGATAATTTGGCTTTCACCGCTGCACAGATAACACCTAAATTTACACTAGTACTATGTCTAATCTGATGTGCACCACATCCACTCCTACTAATTGTCAAAAAAATATAAAGACATTTTGATTGACGCTTCTTCAACTATTCCTTGGAGCCACCATCTGTTTATTCTTTAATATTTCCTTGCGACGACCAAATATGCAGCTTGTTTAAGCGACTTTTTGTGTCTAACTGACACAACAGCAGCATCAGTTTAGACGTTCACACAGCTTTTGGTGTTTTTGGCTTAGTTTATCAAAAAAAATCTTGTTTTTGGTGTTTTTTTGTGTTTTCTGTTGGTTTTTACAAACATTTATACCTGCTTTGACTAAAGTGTTTTATTATTGTAAATACACACACTTTCTAAGCCACTTATCCTTCTGGGTTGCGGTGGGAATTGGAGCCCATTCCAGCAGTCACCGGGCAGAAGGCAGGAAACACCCTGGACAGGTCGCCAGTCTGTCGCAGGGCAGAAAGACTTATACATTCATTCATTTTCACACACAAAAAGAGTAATTTAGCATCTCCAATTGGCCTGACATGTCTTTGGACTTTGGAGGAAACCCACACAGGCACAGGGAGAACATGCAAACTCCACACGGAAAGGACCCTGGTCACCTGGCCGGGAATCGAACCCAGACCCTTCTTGCTGTGAGGTGACAGCGCTACCCACTGTGCCACCGTGCTGCACTTATTGTAAATATTTAGTGTGGCGTGACCTGTTTTGATGTAGTAACGTGTGAAGATGAAATTAATAAATACTAATAATACATACATACATCATCTAAACCACTTATTCTTCTGGGTCACGGTGGGGTGCTGGAGCCTATCCCAGCTGTCATTGGGCGATAGGCAGGATACACCCTGGACAGGTCGCCAGTCCATCGCAGGGCAGACAGACATACACACTCACACCTAGGGGCAATTCAGCATGTCCAATTGGCCTGACTGCATGTCTTTGGACTGTGGGAGGAAACCCACACAGACACGGGGAGAACAGGAGACTCCACACAGAAATGACCCTGGTCGCTCGGCCGGGAAACGAACCCAGGCCATTCTTGCTGTGAGGCGACAGCGCTACCCACTGCGCCACCGTGCCGCCCATACTAATAATAATCAATAATAATAATTTAACAATAATATTTAATAATTAAATAATAATAATAAACTGGCCTACATTTGAACTTATGTACAGCTGGTGCGAGTGGCCCCAGGTTCTCGCCTCATTGCAGCAGCACAGTGCTCCTGTGCTTTTCAAACAAACACTGGCTCCCTTTTTGCATATATTCACATAAAATCATTTATCTTGTCCTATAAAGCAGTTCTTACCTCCATGACCTCAAAGTCAAAGTCAGCTTTACTGTCATATCTTCTCACCACAGATGTGCAGAGTGATGAACAGCTGAGGGTAAAAGTTCTTGTCAGCATAAAAACAAACTTTTTCAAAAGTGCATTCATGTGTACAGTTCGTGCTGCTCATATTGAATCATTCAAGCTGGTTAATCAGAATGAATCAAGTGCTTAGATCTGGTTTGAAGTTTTGAATATGCAATGGTTGCAGTGGCTTGCAAAAGTGTGGGTACCTGTGTTCAAATTGCATGTTTTGTTGATTTTCTATGTGAAAATCACTTCACACATCCCCTACATGTGTTACTATACCACACCAATCATCTAAAATAACACCGTAACCACTCGGCAACACCCTAGCAACCACCTGGGAACTGTTTACGCTTCACAATCACTTTTTCTTCAGGAAAGGCACTTTTCTAGTTATTATTATTAGTAGTAGTAGCAGTAATAGTAATAGTAGTAGTATTAGAATTAGGGCTGGGCAATAAGACAATACATATCATTATTGTGATAAATTATGCCCCACAATACATTATGCTTTTCTGAACATACCATGGATGTCTTCACTACTTGTAGACACTGACCAACTGCACGGTTTATTCTAAAGAGTGCAAATTTAGCCCAGTTTAACTGGCTTTAGTGCCAAATATTTGGATAAAAATCATTGTGTTCACTGTTTTTGATAGTATTTTTTAATATGTGGCACTACCGATTCTTTTTTTCTCTGTTCCATCAGATGTCTGAAAAAATAAATATTGTGTAGTGTATCATAAAACGTATTGAAATATCACAATATTATATTTTTGCCATATCGCCCAGCTCTAATTATTATTATCAAAAGTTCTCACTGCAGCACATTATCAAACTACAGAGCTTGAGGTTCATAATCCTAAAATGGCCAATCATTCTATAAAATCCATTAGTTTCTACATTTGAAATCGACCTAAATTTACTAGAGTCATCACTGTATCTAAAGAGCCAACATGCCATATAAGGTCACCACTAACATTTCTTTCAGCAGGAATCAGCAGAGACTTATTGGAACTGCACAGGAGAGCCGGCGGGAGAACCTTAGCCAGGAGTGGTGAATGTGAGCTGGACGTGGTCAGCGCTCAGAAAACACGGTGGACGCCAAATAAAGTGAAATGGAAAAAAGTACAGAAATAACTTGTGTTAGTAGGTCTGGTGAACAAAACACCTGCTTCCGAATGAAACTGACTGGCTCTTATTCAATGTTGTACTGATATCTGAGGGAGAAACACATCTGATAAGGATGTAAAATAGGATTCAATGTCAAAACAACAACGGTGTAGATTACCTTGTTATTAGTTAAATGAATACTCCAGTGCTTTTCAACCTAATCACCATCTGCCACATGTGCAGCATATGGTCGATTACCATGAACAGTAATGTAAAGAGGAATTGTGCAGGTTTTTCTGCGTAATTGAGTGTTAGAGACGTAAACAGAGTCATTCAGAATGATTTGGACTCTTTACAGTGGTGGTGATAGGAACCAGGGGTCGTGAGGTCTTCAAAACGTTTTGTTGGGGACTATTTATTCGTACGAAACCCTGCATAACTTTCTGTGAGGAAGCTTTTAGAGGCGTTAAACTCTTCAGATGTCTGGCTCCTATCACCACCAATGTAAACAATCCTCAAGAATGGAGCATTTAACATGAAACCACTCTGAATGACTTTGTTTAGCCATTTAGTTATGCATAAATTTTGGAGAATTGGCAGAATTCACCTTTAAGAGGCAAGTGCCCACTGGGTTCTATTATAAGAGTGCTTTGTTTTCTTTTCCAAGCGAAGATTGTCGTATTAAAATGATCGAAATTATGCTGTATGCACTGTATACAGAGATCATATTGAAATAATATTGGACTATTTCTTTAACTCTCATTGGGTTAAAACTGTGCTGTTTTATTTATTCCAATATCTAGTATCATCTTTTAGCCGAAAAATGGTTTAAATCATCTCAAATTGCTTTTCCAGTCTGGTTGTGGACTGAACTACACTGCCATTTAGGAAACTAGGTTTAAAGGACTGATCCATGTCCAGAAAACCGACAGTTCTAGTCCAGTTCTAGTCCAGTTCTCTTACATGTTAAGAAATGTAAAAATCTAGTGTTAAATGTACCACTGATTCATCACATGCACACAGTCCTCTCTGTCTGCAGTAACACCTGCCGGAGAGCGCAGCATTCCCACGCAGCCTGTACATAAAAACCCCTAAGAGAATGTGACACTGCTGTAGAGCGCTGGGCTAAAGGTGGCAGCTTTAAAAGGGCTTTTCTGTGCTTCTGGGCTTTTTCTGTCGGAGAGACGCAAATTGAGACGAGACGGAGCTGAACTCAATAGCAGGTACTGTTCTTATAGCGTTCCCACATGGACTCATTCTCAAAATACAATCTCAGAAAATGGACGATATAATATAATATAATATAATATAATATAATATGTCAGAACAAAACTTTGTATCTCCATTTCTCCATTTTTATCGTTTTTTTCCTCCCAGTGTCCACTGTTTATTTATTTAATTACAAGCTATTAATTTTTCAGTACAGAAGCCTCAATAAGTTAATGTAATATCACATTTCAGTATTTAGTGTGTCCATTCTTTATCCTTATTACAGCATCCATTCTCTTCAGGAGCCACACCACCAAAGTTCAGTCTTATAAGTTGGTTGAACTTTCTGCTCCTCACTATCCAAAGCAATCCAAACCACAAATTTGTGTCCATAAAACATTACTCCACTTCTCAGGTGTCCAGTTTCAGTGTTCAAATTTTGTCTGTATCCTTTTCTTTGGTGTCTACCAGGTCCTGCAGGTGGTTGTTCGGAGTCCCATTTTCTCTTTTCACTTGTTTTTCAGTTATTTTCACCTTGACTCCCTTCTTTCTTATACAGGTGGATTATCTTATACCTAACAGACTCAGAAATATCTCCTGAAAAATGAGTAACTTGTACTTAAGGGCCGTTTTGACTGGAAATTAAATACTAAAGGGTGGTTTATATATATATATATATATATAAATGATATATTGTTGCTGTCAGGGCAAAACCTTCTATCTCATGATAACTTGGAAAAAAATATTTCTCCATTTAGTACCATTAAAAGTTAAGAATGTTTTTCCTTCTCCTGTAAAGTTACATTTTGGAGATTGGAAGGTTTTGTTCCAACAGCAGTGATTTACATTTATAAATTTATTATTTATGCACATATAAATTTATATATATAGTATGCATCCTGTAATGACGAATGGATGTCACTCCATATACAAACAACCTGACATATATGTGTGTGTGTGTGTGTATATATATATATATATATATACACACTGATCAGGCATAACATTATGACCACCTCCTTGTTTCTACGCTCATTGTCCATTTTATCAGCTCCGCTTACTATATAGGAGCACTTTGTAGTTCTACAGTTACAGACTGTAGTCCATCTGTTTCTCTGATACTTTGTTAGCCCCCTTTTACCCTGTTCTTCAGTGGACAGGAGCTATCGTCTCTGACTTTACATCTACAAGGTGGACTGACAAAGTAGGAGTATATAATAGAGTGGACAGTGAGTGGACAGTGTTTAAAAACTCCAGCAGCACTGCTGTGTCTGATCCACTCAGACCAGCACAACACACACTAACACACCACCACCAAGTCAGTGTTACTGCAGTGCTGAGAATGATCCACCACCCAAATAGTACCTGCTCTGTGAGGGTCCATGGGGGTCCTGACCACTGAAGAACAGGGTAAAAGGGGGCTAACAAAGTATCAGAGAAACAGATGGACTACAGTCTGTAACTGTAGAACTACAAAGTGCACCTATATAGTAAGTGGAGCTGATAAAATGGAGTGTGTGTGTGTGTGTGTGTGTGTGTGTGTGTGTGCGTGTGTGTGTCTCTGTATGTGCATGTAGGATGAAGACTGCAGTCACTGTTGGGCTGATCTTACTGTTCGTGCATCTGGGCAGCTCCTTACTGATTGGCGCTTTTAACGTCCAGACGTTTGGCAACAAAAAAGCATCCAATGCCACACTGCTGGACATCATCAGCACAGTGAGTGAAACACAAACATACCTCATCCATAAACACTGCCCCGAGTTCCTATTAAAGCATGCTGTGTTTGGGTAGATCGTGCATCGGTACGACGTTGTCCTCATCCAGGAGGTCAGAGACAGTGACCTGTCCGCAACTGACAGGCTGATGCAGCAGGTGAACAAGTGAGTCTGAAAGCAAACGAGCTGCAGTGAGAGAAAGTAGAGAGGCAGCGGGTTAACTCTTCCTCTCCTCCTGCTCAGGGGGGCCTCTCCGTACACTTATGGGCATATCGTGAGTGAACCGCTGGGGAGGACCACCTACAAAGAGAGATATCTGTTCATCTACAGGTACTGACTTTTCCTCAGTTATTTACTGATCTGTTACTGTCCTTAAAAGGGCCCATATAATGGAAAAACAATTAGAAACGTCCACTGTTCTATCTCTCCATAGGAGTCACTGGTGTTACTGACCCTCATTGGTGTTACACATAATACAGGTGACACCAGAGACATTTTTAAAATGGCTGCTACGGAGCATCAAACCACATGTCGTCAATCATGGAATATCTACTAAAATATGGAATTTAATCCATTTGTATTCTATTTTTTTTACAATTACCTCAGAATAAAGCAGGTCACACCAGTGACTTCAGCTAAAAGCTTCGTATGAAATCATGAGCTAAATGAGAAAATCTCTGATAACTGAAAGACACAGTGGACTCACCATGTGCTTTTCTTCACAGATCCTCAGAAAACAGGTAAAAGGAAGTCGAGTTATGTCATCAGTGTGACTTTTATTTCAAAATAAGAGATTTTTTTGTTATGCAGTTACACCAGTGACACGACTCCTGGGGAGCACAACTTTCATTATATATTTAATTTTCATTATATAATATTTATTTGGCATTTGTTTTCTTTATGTCATTTAATTCATATATTCCATAGTCATGTATAGATTATTGTAGTTAAATTATTATTTATTATTGTTAAAATTGCTAGTTATATATATATATATATATATATATATATATATATATATATATATATATATATATATAGATATATATATATATATGCCTATTTAGTCTACAGCAGTTTAGCCTCACTCATTCCCGTTGAAGTTATAAGGGGTGTTTCAGCCCAGAGTGCTTTTTGAATGAGGCCAAGCCAATCAAACCAGAGCTCATTTACATATATCAGTCTTAAAGGGACAGTTACAAAAACAACCTGTTTACTCATTAGAGGAATAAGGAAAGGTTGGAAAATTGTCAGGAAGAATAAGGGCCCTTTAATGTTATATTAATGGTAGCACCCTATGTCCTCTTTGTCTTTCTGCTCATTAGGCACGAGACGGTGTCAGTCGTTAAGAACTTCACCTATGACGATGGATGTGAACCATGCGGAACAGATACATTCATGCGAGAGCCGTTTGTGGTGATGTTCTCTTCTAATTTCTCAGGTTGGCATACAGGTTGTTGTGATTTTTCTTATTATAATAGTAATAATAATAATGTTTTATCTTTACAAAGTTTGGCTTATTTTCAACCATAAAGCAATGTGAGATTTTATACCGCAACTGAAAGGTGCTATAAAAGTAATGATTAATAATAATAATAATAATAATAGTGGTGAACTATGACTATTAGAGCTAGGCCTTCAGTTCAGGCCATAAATGTCACAACTCGGTCAAAAAACGAGAAAAAACCCACCTCTGTGATGAAGCTGATTCCTGCTAGCACACCTACAGGACTACAGTAGTACGTTAGCACTAAGCTAACAGTGATTCATACTAGATCATTCTAGATTAAACACAAACGTGATTATAAAAGACATTTCATTTGACACTAACACACATTAACATATATTTGAGCTTGTGTGCCATCTGTAAAAGTAATTACGCTCTTATTAAAGATGGTTCTTCAAGGGTTCTTTGGTAAAGACAATGGTTCCATATAGCATCTATTTGCATGATTAAATGGTGCTCTGGTGGAGAATGTGTTGTATATGGATCTTTATAGCATCAAAAAGGGTTCTGCTATTGTTACGATGTCAGGCTTATCACAATAGAAGAACACTTCTTGGGGCTATATAGAACCCTTTTCAAAATAGAACCATATACAACACATCCTCCGTGAATCTGAAGAACCATTTCTTTCTTCCAGTTGTGCAGAACTTCGTCCTCATCCCTCAGCACACGTCACCGGACTTCGCAGTGGATGAGGTGGACGCGCTGCACGATGTGGTCGTCTACACCAGGCAGCTCTGGAGCACCAATGTAATAACGCTGCACTGAGGGATGCGACCTGAGGGCTCACTGGTGGCACAGATGCTTAAAAACAATTCGTTTCTAACTATGTTTCAGGACATTTTGCTGCTGGGGGACTTCAACGCTGGCTGCACCTACATTAAAGCCAAAGACTGGCCAAACATTCGACTGTACACCGACCAGTCGTACCACTGGTTAATCCCCGACACTGCGGACACGACTGTCACGCACACAACCTGCCCCTACGACAGGCAAGAGCCAGCCCAGCACTGCAGTTCACTGTAAAACAACCAACGTCAGGTCAGAAGTACAAGAAGGTTCTCCAAGGGTTCTTTAGCAAATGCAAAGGTTCTATTTTAAATTATATTTATAAATAATCTTTATAGAACCTTGCATGCTTAATAGTTTCTTGCATGGTGAAATCGTTCTTCAGACTGATGAAGAATGTGTGGTATATGGTCCTACCTAGCACCAAAAAGGGTTCTTCCGTTGTTATAAGCTTGACATCATAACAAAAGCAGAACCGCTTTTTGGTGCTATAAAGAACCCTTCTCAAAAAGGTACTACCATATGCAACACATTCTCCATCAATCTGAAGAACGATTTCACTATGCACAGAACCCTTTAAGCATGGTAAATGGTTCTTTGAGTGTTCGTTCTTCTATATAAGACAACTGTCTTTACTAAAGAACGCTTGATGAATCATCTTTAGGAGTGTAAACAGAACCATTTCATGCACACTTAAAATGATGGTTCTTTAAGGGTTCTTTAGTAAAGAAAATGGTTCTATATAGCTATAAACACCTGAAGAACCATTTTCATGATTAAAAGGTTCTTTGCATCGTGAAAGTGTTCTTCAGATTGATGGAGAATGTGCTGTAGATGGCTCTAAACAGACCCTTTTTGAAAAGGGTTCTTCTATTGTAACAAGCCTGACATCGTAACAATAGAACACTTTTTGGTGCTATATAGAACCATCAATCAATCTGAAGAACACTTTCATGATGCAAAGAACCCTTTAATGGTTATGGTTAGGTAGATAGATAGATAGATAGATAGATAGATAGATAGATAGATAGATAGATAGATAGATTTATTGATCCTGAAGGGAAATTGCAGTGTTTCAGTATTTAAATTAAATTGTGATTGGTTAGAGGGCTTAATAGCATTCCTACAGTATCAGTATCGCAAAGGCCAACATCGCGATATTGATTAATAAATGATGTATTGTGCAACCCGACAGCAGACAGACAGAGACACTGCAAAGTCTGATAAAACTCTATAAAAAGTGTGATAATTGAAATACAATTTAATTGTAAACCTTCATGTCACGATGAGGAGATGAAGTCAAACTGCGGTGATGTGGGTTTTCCCTTGAATCACTTCCTCCCATTGAAATATGTTGTTTTTTGTAGGATTGTATCCACTGAAGACATGATGAGAGGTGTCCTTCCCGACACGGCACAAGTCTATGACTTTATGGCCGACCTGGGACTCAGCCACAGCTGGGTAAGGCACTGAGAATAATAACCACAGGCTTAATACACGGAAAGTGTTAAAGAAATTTTTTCCACTCATCCCAGATGCAGCTAATCAGACATGTTCGTCGTTTTACTTCTTTAGTTTTAAAACCGGAGCTACAAACCTAACATTACTACCAAAACACCAGAAGTCAATAGTCACCCAAATATGTTTTGTACATACATCCTCAAAACATCTCTCAACCTTCTCAAACCACATCCAGGTCTTCATTAAGGCCTTACAGACTGTCACTGTGGTTAAGGAAACTGAGAGCTATAAACAGATAAAACTTCACAGTGTAGCTGAATTCTGTGGGCTACAAGTTTAGACAAGTGTCTTGCCCAATTTTGACTCCCATTGATGTAACTCAGGCATATAGAGTGTGTTTACATGCATTTAATAATCTGATAACTGCAGAAAATGAGATTAACTGCAGTAAACCGATCAACAAGTTTACATGCTCTTGAGTAATCACATAATGGGGAAACTCCAGGTCTACATGAGTCAGACAGTAATCAGATTTCTGCTTTACAACCAGCCAATAAGCCCACAGAGGAAGACGTGACGTAAACGTAACATAAAACTCAAACTTCATACAGCGGCACCACTTTACCTGAAAATATGAACAAACATCATCTAAAAGCTTTAAATCCTTAATTTTGTCAAGAATGTTTCTGCGTCGCTCCACTGCTCACTTATTTCCGGTGCTCACTTATTTCTGTTTTCGCACATGCTCAGACTGAGAAATCCGAAAGAAATCAGAGTAAGAGTTCACGTGCACTGAGAAATCTGATTACTGGGCTGAAATCCAGCCTCTTTATCAGACTTCTTAATCAGATTTCTAGACCTTACTCTGGTCTAAGAAATCAGAGTGAGCTGTTATTATATGACTTTTTGAATAATCAGATAACTGCAGAAATCTGATTATGATCGGATTATTGACGTAAACACATTCATAGTCACCACGGCCTGCATTTCTGTTGTTCCCATCTATTAACTGTCCATTTTGAGAAACATTGTGAACATATAGAATCCATATTCGCATAAATGTGAAAGTGAATCAAATCGCATCCAGGCCCTCATTAGGTGACCCTTATTAGTCCCACAACGGGGAAATTTCACCTCCACATTTAACCCATCTGTGCAGTGAAACACCGCATACACACTAGTGAACACACACACTAGGGGGCAGTGAGCACACATGCCTGGAGCGGTGGGCAGCCCTATCCGCAGCACCCGGGGAGCAGTTGGGGGTTAGGCGTCTTGCTCAAGGACACTTCAGTCACGTACTGTCAGCTCAGGGGATCGAAGCGGCGACCTTCCGGTCACAAGGCTGGTTCCCTAACCTCCAGCCCACAACTGCCCCATTAAGGTAGCGCAGACTTGTTTATGTGGTTTGGTGCACAGTTATGAATCACTGTGAATTATAAAAAAAAAACTTGTATAGCTGAACGTTGCTGGCAGCCATTAGCAGGTGTTGTGCCGAATACCGACCGGGAACAGAATCTGATTCACTTTCACATGTATGTGTAATGCGAACATATGGACCCCAGACTGTATTTCTGTTGTTTCTATTTAGAAACTGTTAATTGAAAAACATTGTGAACATAATCCAGAGTCCACATGTTCACACATAAATGTGAAAGTGAGTCAGCTTTGTATGCAGTCAGTATTCGGCACAACATCTGCTAATGACTGCCTGCTGTACAGTGAAGTTTATTTTTATAACTCACAGTGATTCATATCTGTGCACCAAACCACATAGACAGCCTGTGTGACCTCAATGAGGGAAACGTCTGAGCAGGTTCAGAGAAAATTTGGGTGACTATTGACTTGTAGTGTTTGCTTGCAATATTAGCCTCGCAGCTCCAGCGGTAAACTAAATGAAAATGCAAAATCTGGACAGCAAACATGCCCTGGCTGATCGACTTCATCTGGGCTGAGTGAAAAACGTGTAAATTTGACATTTTGCTTTCCTTTAAATGACGCCGATTTGTGTCTCCCAGGCTCTGGCGGTCAGCGATCACTTCCCCGTTGAGGTCCAGCTCAAATAAGCTGCTTCGTCAGCACACGAGGAGTCAGGTATCCTGACTGTTGAGACATGTAAGCCTCAGTGTGGTGTTCAAGTCCAAAAATACTTTCAATCCTTTTACTTCTAAACTGCCATTTTTGTTGTGGCATAAAATAGCTGCTATTTCTCTCGTCCACTGAGCGAAGAACACTGAGCTAAATATCTGATTTAAATCAAATATATCATTCAAGCTTTCCAACTTTAGCTAGAGCGTTATTTTTCTGTTACACACTTACATATTTTTTTTATTCTTATTTTCAGTAGGACTGAAATCCGTGCAAACACCTTTTCAATAAATGACGTAATGCTTGGGATGATACTGGATGACAGCAGTATGGATCTGTTAATGTTGCCATTATTTTAGGTAAATATTATATTCATAAATGTGAATATATGACAGCACAACCAAAATTTTTTAACGTTTTCAAAATAGAATTGTCTTTGTATGTGCTCCCTCTGAAGCACATGCACTCTTACAAAAGATGGTTCTTTAGTAAAGAAAATGGTTCTATATAGAATCATGAACACTCAAAGAACCCTTTGCATGATTAAAGGGTACTGTTGCGTCATGAAATGGTTCTTCAGATTGATGGAGAATGTGCTGTAGATGGTTCTATATAGAATGTTTTTGACAATGTATGGCGTCAAGCTCTTAACAATAGAAGACCCCTTTTGGGTGCTATATAGAACCATCTATAGCATATTCATGAACATTTTCCATCAATCCGAAGAACCCTTTCATGATGCAAAAAACCCTTTAATCATGCAAAGGGTTCTTTGAGTGTTCATGGTTCTATATAGAACCATTTTCTTTACTAAAGAACCCTTGAAAAACCATCTTTTTTCAGAGTGTGTGTCAGGCTCCAGTCCTCACAGGCCAGAACTCTGCAGACTTCATCACGCTGCCTCATTAAACACACCTGATTCAGCTCATCAGCTAATCAGCAAAGCCTTTATGAACTGAGTTCAGAGCTTTAGATGAGGGTGAACGCTGAGCTCTGCAGCACTTTGGCCTGGAAGGTCCCCAGTTTGACACGCCTGCTTTAATGGAAATGATGCATAAGGATGCATAAACTTTTAACAGTTTTGCTTCAAAAATGTTGTTTTTTTAAGACCCCTAATGATATATTACTTTCACTTAGAAAATTTTATTTGTTTTGTTTTGCGTTGCTTGGTACAACTGATCATTGTCAACGTGTTTTGTAATGCCTTAAATGTTGATTTTATTCTCCATTAAAAAAAAAATAAATAAATCAGCACAACCACACGACACCACAGTGTGACTGGTGACCTACTAGTAGAGGGATTTTGCCTGTTTGTCATATTTTGTATCATACATATACCAATCAGGCATAACATTATGACTACCTCCTTGTTCCTCTCCAGCAGCACTGCTGTGTCTGATCCACTCGCACCAGCACAACACACACTAACACACCACCACCACATCAGTGTCACTGCAGTGCTGAGAATGATCCACCACCCAAATAGTACCTGCTCTGTGAGGGTCCATGGGGGTCCTGACCACTGAAGAACAGGGTAAAAGGGGGCTAACAAAGTATCAGAGAAACAGATGGACTACAGTCTGTAACTGTAGAACTACAAAGTGCACCTATATAGTAAGTGGAGCTGATAAAATGGACAATGAGCGTAGAAACAAGGAGGTGGTCAAAATGTTATGCCTGATCGGTGTTTATATCACTGCTGTCGGAACAAAACCTCAAATCTCCAAAATGAGAACTTTAAGGTAATAGCACACTTTACTTTGAGTGTAATTCAATGGAGCTCAAATGGCCCAAAATCAAGTAATTTTGGGCCATTTCTTATGGTCCCTTCATCATCATTAAGATTAAAACTGTAAGATTACATTAAAATGCATCAGATTTACACAAAACGTAAAGGACAACAGGCATTTTTGAATTATGTCAAAAACTGAAAAATGGCAAAAACAGAAATACAAGGTTTTGCTCTGACAGCAGCGGTAAGCTTTCAATTTGATTGATCATATTTTCATCATATTTAGTATTAGACATGTACACTATATTAAGGCATACAGGTCTTAACAGTCAGAGTACCCTTTAAAGTCAATAAAGATAAGGAGAACAGTTAGAATGTGGTAGTTGGTCATTTTAAGGGAATATTCCAGGATTTGTCAATCTAACCTGCCACACTGGAATCGTACGTTTCAGCATCTGCCCAATGACCTCTACTCTAAGTTTGTGTTCTTCCTTTGCTAAAAACAGAGAAAAATATCAGAAATATTGTCTGTGGTAACTAAATGTACAATATAGATGAAGAAGTAAACAATTGAGCTGAAAAACAACCAAGTATTCCTTTAACCCTTGTGTGGTGTTCAGGTCTGTGGGCCCCATTTTCGATGTTTACCAAAAGAAAAAATGTTGTGATTTATTATTAGTTCAACCTCAGATTCTTGGTCTTTGATCATTTTCTGTGAAGATCATATAAAATACCCCATTTTCAGTGTCTTCACTCTGTTCACCCCCCACACATTTATACTACACATGTGGTGTTGGGCTGAACCTGCGGGGAGTAAAAGTGTGGAGGTGCTGTGTCCTTCACTCTGTTCTCCTCCTACGTGGCCTGCTGTTAGTGTGTGTGTATGTGTGAGGATGGACAACATGGACAGGCTGCTGACTGGCTACAGCTGCTAAAGGAGAACCCTACGCTGGACACTTGTGATATTTTAAACATCTGGTATTTTTACATAAACTGTTATGGCTGTATTGATTTAAATAAACAATAATGTGGTGGGTCCAGCAGACCACTGAGTAACAAACACACCACCACCACTCAAGGGTTAAATGTTGACTCCTGTTCAATCATCAAATTAATCAGCCGTCTCTCTGTAGCTGAGCAACACAGTGACTTCGGAGCAACATAATGGATCAGCAAACATGATCCTCATGCTTACACTGTTAAAAACAGATGGTTCTTCAAGGGTTCTTTACTAAAGAAAATGGTCCTATATATAACCAGGAACACTCAAAGAACCCTTTGCATGATTAAATGGTTCTTTGCATAATGAAATGGTTCTTCAGATTGATGGAGGCTGTAGATGGTTCTATATAGCACCAAAAAGGTATGAGGTCAAGCTTGTTATAATAGAACCCTTTTTGGTGCTATATAGCACCATTTTCAACAAGGTTCTATATAATCTCCAGCACATTCTCCATTGATCTGTAGAACCCTTTCATGACGCAGAGAACCATTTAATCATGCAAACTGTTCTTTGAGTGTTCATGGTTCTATATAGAACCATTTTCTGGAAGAGCCACATATAAGATGTGTTAACCCTCCTTTTATCCTTGGGGTCAGCTTGACCACAGCAATTTAAACCTCTGGTGGGATTTGTGTTTCCCCTCCCCAGTGTGGTGTGAACTATCGGTGAGTTTGTTCACATGCACTCGATAATCTGATCATAATCTGATTTCTGAAGTTATCCGATTATTCAAATGGTCATGCAAACAGCACACTCTGATTTCTTAGATCAGAGTAATATCTAGAAATCTGATAAAGAGGCTGGATTGTAGCTCAGTAATCAGATTTCTCAGTGCTGTGAACTCTTACTCTGATTTCTTTCGGATTTCTCAGTCTGAGCATGTGCAAAACAGACTGTAGTACCGGAAATAAGCGAGCAGCGTCGCCGCGAGACGCAGTAAAACACTTTTTGAGCGATGCTGAAACCAAATACATGCTTGATGAAATGAAGGATTTAAATATTCTTCATCTTCTGGATGATGAACGTTCATTTTCAGGTAAAGAGGCGCAATGTTTAAAAAAAAAGCCGCAGCATGAATTTTACATTAAGTTTGTCACGTATTCCTCTGTGAGTTTATTGGTCGGTTGCAAAGCAGAAATCTGATTACTGTCTGACTCATGTAGACCCGGAGTTTCCCCATTATCTGATTACCCAAGTGTATGTAAACACGATCGGATTACTGACAAAATCTAATTTTCTGCAGTTCTCAGATTATGAAGTGTATGTAAACACACTCAGTGGTTCTACAGGTGTGGTTATGTTTGGGCCCTAAAGCAGAAATTTAACTTAAAGTTAACTATAAAGTTGCACATTATAGTGACCTCAATATCATCCAAAACAACCAAAACTGATGTGTGTAAAATGTTGATTTTTTCATATTTTATACAACTAAAACAGCCTGGGCTCAAAGAACACCGATGCGTACAAAACGTGTGCAGGAAATTGAAAAAAAAATACCATGTTAATTTCATTTTTACCCAATTCTCCCCAGTAAATTAAGAAAAGTCCATAAATATGAAGCAAAAAAGTCATTTATTTAGAGACGCTGAACAGTGAATGGCGTCAAACTGACCCCAAAGATAATAGGAGGGTTAAAGCACATGTGAAGGCGGCGATTCAGCTACATTGAATTTGGAACATTATAACAGTTTATAGTGCATTATAACAACATTCAGTAACACTTTACTGAAGGGCAGCATTTGTAAGGCTACATCATACCTGCATAAGCCTTTAATAACAACTGACAAACTTTATGAAGACTCCAGCAGTGACCACTGAAAAGGCTGCTTTTGTCCACTTCGCCTCAGAAACTGTCAGATGAACTGACGCTTGTTTGGAATTTACATAGGTTTATGTCAATTGTCATGAAAGGCTTATGTAGGCGTTGTGTATGCTTAACAGTTTTATCTAAACAATCATGTTTGCACCTTTTTTGTTCTAAAATAACATTTTCTGATTATTTAAATGTGAAAAAGTTTGATAAATTGCTGTTATTGTCTTTATTGACCTACTGTGTAAATACTTGGTGTATTTTCACAATGGAATTAGAGATTTAATGAATTATAATCATACTGAATTAAAGCCAGTTTCACTGCCACTAGGCAGACTATATGCAGGATTATTTCAAGTCAAGTTTAATTCAAAAATTGACACAGATGCCAGAAAAAAGCCCAAGGCACAAAAAACACATAATCCAACAAAACATAACCCAACACTGAGGGCAACTGAAACCGACGGCATTCAGTCCTTAACCCTTCTTCATCTTCAGCATGGCCATGTACATCCCGAGAGACTTCTGGATTGAGTCCTTGGAGATGAAACCGACAAAGTTTTTAATGTCATCTTCTCTGTTGGCCAGCATTCTGTCTATTGTAGGCTTCCTCATCATAGACTTGCTTATCTGCCGGGCGTGATCTGTGGACATAATGCATCACAACACTGTCAACAATAATAATTTGGCTTTCAGCATCCTGTCAATCATCAAACGCAGAGCTAAGGACTAGTCTGACCTGGGATGTCAAACCACTTCTCCATAGTCTCTGTGGCTGTGCTGAAAACTTTATCCTCGGGGACCACCTGGTCCACCAGGCCGATCTTCAGGGCGTCGGCGGGGCTGTACATCACGCCAAACTGAATGGACTCCTCCGTTATTCTGTAGCCCACAGTGTTCACCATGGAATCCTTAAACCTGAGACAGAGAACAGAGAACAGTTCCCTCTCTGTGTTTTTAAAGACTCCAAAGGAAAGATCTAACATCACTAAGGTGCCGAGATGAAATGAAAAACAAGCACGATAAAATTTATTAGAAAATCTTATGAAACCCTTCACTATAAGATTAGATTGTAAGTGCAGTGTGGTTGTGCTTTATTATAAAACTGATGGTTACGGTTCTTTATAAAAGGAATAAACCCCATGTGTCATAAACCCCCGTGGCACGATCCAATCCGGCCCTCGAAATTATTTAGATTTTCTATTAGCCCATTTCACAAATCACCAGCACTACAACCCCAGCATGCACTGCAATGTAATTGGCGCCGACACCCCACTCCCAACAACAACCTATGGGACAGCAGTTTTCTACCCAGTTGCACATCATACCACCAAACACACCAGCTGGGTTTCAGCTTCAGTTCAACCAACATAAACACTATAAACACTCAGCAGCTCAGAAACTGATCCCTAAAATTAATGAACTTGCAGAAAAGATGTCAGGTGTTCAGACCAAACACACAGGTAGGTTTGAAAGCTCTACATCCTGGGGACGTTTAAAGAGATGTAGCCTCTTATGCTTCTCCATCATATGAAGGATCCAAAATGCACTTCCTCATATTCTTCATAACTTTCATATTTCATAAGCTACATTCTAAAGGTGGGGGTCGTATGAGAGCTGTAACTGTCTTCTTTCCAGTCAAATAGATGGGTGATGTAATTTTAAACCCTTATAATAAAAGAAGCTGAACTCGCAATTTTTCTGTCTACTGAAAGTCGACCCATTTTTCCACAAATCTGGGCTATAAACTATAAACAGATGGCGTCTCTTCAGTGATCTGCTCTGTAAACATTATTTTTATAAAATAATACAAAGAGCGTCTAAGATTTTTGGCTTTCAGCAGTAAATTGTAAGCATATAGCAATATGAGTATGATCATAACACACGTTCTGTTAATTTGAGGGGAGCTTTTACAAAATAAATAATAAAATAAAAATTTGCATTTATTTCATGCAGTTACTGAATAATTTGCCTTATGATTTGGTCATGTAGATCCAGATGGACAAAACCAAAATATACCCTGGAGCACAAGAGGTTAACAGTTATCTGTAGCTAATGTAGTCTAAATCTACTTACATTTACATATATGTAAATATGTAAGTATTTACATGTAATATTTGGAGGTTCACTACAAGTGCCTACGTTTTGCTGTTGACGTTTTGGAGTATTAAAATATAAACACTGTCCTCGGATTTGTTGAAATTTTTTAATGTGGCCCTTTAGTGGTTGAGTTTGACAACCCTGGAATAAACCACGTGGGCCTTTTCACGTGATGTCAAACTGTAGGAGAGCTGAGACATAACAGTGCTTTTCTTGAAGCCGCTTCATCTGATGTCTGAAAAGCGACACTGTGGTCTGAGGACGTCCTAGAAAGTACTGCTCTAGTCTTGCTGTGGTTTGTTACCATCAGTGAGTGTGTTTACATGCACTCAATAATATAATAACTGCAGAAAATCAGATTTGGTCAGTAATCCAATCAACACGTTTACATGCTCTTGAGTAATGAGATAATGGGGAAACTCCAGGTCTACATGAGTCAGACAGTAATCAGATTTCTGCTTTACAACCAGCCAATAAACCCACAGAAGACGACGTGACGTAAATGTAACATACAACTCATAAACGTAACATACAACCGCTCCAACAGTGTTTTGCTGCGTCTCGCGACATCCACCGTCTGATCTCGCACATGTGCAAACTGAGAAGTCCGATAGAAATCGGAGCAAGAGTTCACATGCACTGAGGAATCTGATTACTGAGTTAAAATCCAGCCTCTTTATCAGATTTTTTAATCAGATTCCTAGATCGGAGTATGGTGTTGGCTGAGGGCTGTTGCAGTGGTAACTCTGCGAACCATCACAAGGCACTAGTCTAGGAATCACTGTACGATGCAGCACCGCTGTGTCTGATCCACTCGTACCAGCGCAACACACTAACACACCACGACCACGTCCGTGTCACTGCAGAGCTGAGAATGATCCACCACCCAAGTAATACATGCTCTGTGGCGGCCCTGTGACCAGTGTGCGAAATAGATGGACCCCATGTTGTAACTTGTTGTAAAGTTTTCCAGATGTATCCTGTGGCAGAGTTACAGTTTCTAGGCTATGAAGGCCCAACTGGGTGAACCAGTCTGCTACAGCGCCACCCTGAGGCAGAGCTGTGCTGCAGCTCTAGTTAGTTAAGACTGGGTATTTTCCCTGATAATGTTTTTATTGGAAGCAGCACTCGTAAGCTAACTGATGAATGGATTCTAGAGGCAAAACGCCTGATAGCTCTATTTTGGAAAAGAACAAAGGGCCCTGCTTTATGCAACTGATAAAGGAAACGCCCTTTTGTTTGTCGATGGACAAAGTAACATATATATTAAAAGGCATTAACAAGTTGTTGTAAGAAGATGATGTGTTTATCTTTCCCTTAACTTTGGAAGGAGATCATATGTGTACTTCACAGGTCGGACACTGCCTAAGGCCTTCTTTTTGCTAACTGCCAATAATCTAGGCCCACTACTGAAATGCTCTGCTATCTAACTGCTATGTATCTAGTCTACTTGTTGTTTTTAATGAATTAATTTTGTACCTACTTATTTAATTATTTACGTAGTTATTCGGTTATGTGTGTTTACTTAATACTTGTTTGCTCTTTAATGTTTTATTGCCCATAATTATAATAGTTTGATTGTAAAACTTGTAAAGTCCAATAAATATGTTTAAAAAGACAGAATAAGGGGTGAAGTAGCTGAACCATGAGCTTTGTCTGAATTTGTATTTAAGCGTCTATTTCCCATAAAAGAGAGCACAGCGTCATAAGTTTATTTACAAGGTCCCGCCAGAATTTAGACTTTAAGACATTCAGAGGATCCAAGAGCTTAATTAGGGGGTCCTGGACCCCCCAGGACTGCCTGAATTTCGCACCTTGGGCTTAACCACTGAAGAACAGGGTGACAAAGTATGTCGACAAACAGACGGACTACAGTCTGTAACTGTAGAACTATAAAGTGCTCCTATACGGTCAGTGGAGCTGATAAAATGGACGAAGAGTGCAGACACAAGGAAGTGAGCCTAATGAAGAGACCAGCCAGTGTATTACGGTGAATCTGCCTATACGTGGCTGTATTTCAGTCGTGGGCAGCGCTCACCAGAATGGTGCAACTATGCCAAGTTGTGCTTCATTGAGGCCTATTTTGTAGCGAGGATTGTCAGCCAAGATCCTGTAGTCACAAGTCAAAGCCATCAGACAGCCTCCTGCAGGACTGGCACCCTTAGATACATATTAGAGGATTGGAAAATATTACAATATTTCAAACAGCACTTTAATGTCAAATCACGTTTGTCACATTTAAACAAAGGAATTTAATATATACAGGGAATTGGATATATACACACACACACACACACACACACACACACACACACACATTTTATATTTTATATATATATATATATATATATATATATATATATATGAATCCATTTTTGTCAATTTTCAGTTTTTGTTGTGTGTAAATTTCATGAAGGATTGACCAAAATAAATGGCCAAAAACTACTTGGAAAAAATTCTGGTTCCATTGACTTACATTGAAAGTAATGTATGTTTTTTCCTTCTCCTGTAAAGTTACCATTTTGGAAACGGTGTAAGTGTGACAACATTTTGATCAAAGTGAGAAAATCTGAGTTTTATTTCTCAGGAGACAAATTTCAGTCTCACTCTGATTTCAAACTGGACTTAACTGTGTCTAGGAGAAGAACCTGAGATCAAAAGGAGATCTCATTTAGAGTATTTCTTTCCTCTGGGCACCTACAAATTTGGCTCAAACCCGCCTGGAGAAAGTCAGCTTTCATGAGGATTTTTGCTGCTCAGACTACAGAAATCTGCCCTGCTCAATCGCCGAAAAATTGGATTTTGGACGACACGTTAGTGCCATTTTACAAGAAGAAAACAGAACAAAACAAGCTCTTTTCACAAGTAGCAACACTCAGGAAGAATTTCATTAATTAATGCTAACCAAATTCTGTGATGTAGCGATATTTGGGAAAAAAAAAAAAAGATAACACTGAATTTTATCGCTACTGACCAGATTTAGCACCATTCACACCCTGTGCGGCTCTATTTGGAGAAACCTACTGCTCGGGGGAAACTCACGTTAATGGCAGCGATCATAATCTTGCTGGAGCTGTACAGTTTCAGCCACAGGTCCTGCACACCCCTCCAAAACTGCTCGTAGTGCTCCGGGGTCTTCTCGTACATGTCCATGATGTCCAGGCCCGCGGAGAAAATCTTTGGCACTGCCTACATTGAAATAAGTGTAAAAACAGGCCTTTGCAATGCTTAAACCTGAATACATCAACAGTAAGGCTGCTGTTCTGGGTGCAGCTGAAGGCCTAAAGACTGAACTTGTTCACTAAGCAACCGGCCATCCATGCCCTTCCCACAACAGCGTTCCCATGGCAAAGGCAAAAATTCCCAATGAATTTAGTTTGGAGTTTAGAGAAGCAACATAACTCAGAGTTTCCAGTGTACAATGCCATCCTACCAAGCTGGCTGTTGTAAACAACAACGATTTTGACACCACTAGCTACATTAAATATTACCCAATTATAATTTGAAAGTAATAATTAATAATAATCTATTAATAATGTACTCTAAATTCATACATCTTGGCTTAAACTTGTGCTCTACAGTTTCTCATTGGGTTGAAAGAGATTTCTGCCAGCATTCAAGCTCGTTCACGCTTGCAGCAGTAGTTATAAAAGAATAACAAACTGGTCAGAGCAATGGGAGGCCAGTTGAACTTGCACTGGACCTCTAGTGACTTACAGAGGTCAGAATAATTCCTCTGCAGTTCTTGTCAAGCTCAAGCTTGTCTAAACTGATGGCCATCTCAGTCAGGAAGTCCACGCCCATGCTGTTGACTGGAGGACCCTGGAACTTCACCACAGCAATACCTGCACAAAAACAAAAGCAAAAGAAACTGTGACTATTAGAGCTAAAATCTGGGCCATAATTGTCGGTTAAAACATCTCTACAATAATGGTAACTTCTGCTAGCGTCACTATAGTATTCTAGTAGTTTGTTAGTGATAAACTAACTGAATAATCTCTGACGAGGCCGAAGCTTCTTATTTGAGTATTCTGTTCCACCTAAATGATGCAGCTGCTTCAGTGGCACCAGAATGTACCTGCTGCACTGTTTAAGGTGGGACGGAAAATTTGAAATTTGAGCTCTAGATAAAACTTAGACATCTGAACTTTCTAAAAGACGTTCCATGTTTTACTTGAAGCTTCTGACAGACAAGTCAGCATATATATTACCTCGTATCAGTTTCACAGGGACTCTTTCAGTAGTGAGCTCTGGTGTAGAGCTGCCGCTGCTGTTTTCCATTTCTAACAACCTGCTGATTAAGCTGCCACTCATATTCAGTCAGTAACGTATATAGAACTTCCATAAGGTCTAGAGTGATGTTTTTCCCCCCCTCACAAAATTGGTCCCATTGTAAATCAAGACATAAGTCAAATCACGTTTATTGTCATATCACATGTACACAGGTGTGAAGGTGAGTGAACATCTTAGGTGCGCAGCCTCCTTGTAGTACTTAAATATACAAAAAATATATAAGAAAAAAAATGTATGCACACAGTATGGCACCATTCCAATGTACAGTTTTTGTACAGCAATTAAGTTATGAAATGCAAGCTATAATATGTACAATTGTACACATTTTTATACATGCAGTTTGTGAGTCTGATCAGGCATAACATTCTGACCACCTCCTTGTTTCTGCACTCATTGTCCATTTTATCAGCTCCACTTACTATATAGGTGCACTTTGTAGTTCTACAGTTACAGACTGTAGTCCATCTGTTTCTCTGATACTTTGTTAGCCCCCTTTTACCCTGTTCTTCAGTGGTCAGGACCCCCATGGACCCTCACAGAGCAGGTACTATTTGGGTGGTGGATCATTCTCAGCACTGCAGTAACACTGATGTGGTGGTGGTGTGTTGGTGTGTGTTGCGCTGGTACAAGTGGATCAGACACAGCAGTGCTGCTGGAGTTTTTAAACACTGTCCACTTACTGTCCACCCTATTAGACACTCCTACCTTGTCAGTCCACCTTGTAGATGTAAAGTCAGAGACGATAAACACTGAGGTGTTTAAAAACTCCAGTGCACCTATATAGTAAGTGGAGCTGATAAAATGGACAATGAGCGTAGAAACAAGGAGGTGGTCAGAATGTTATGTCTGATTGGTATAAATGAGATGCAGGGTACACAGTAGTTAGAATATTGATTACATACCCACACACACACACACACACATATTATAAAATATATATAACTGATAGGTGAGCCTGCTTAATCTATCTGGATACCAGAAAAACACTTTTTAATTGCCCAATTTTCCACTTGGTGTTTCAAGAACTGAACCCCTTTTTTTATCCAAAACTTAATAAAATCAGGGCAGTGCTGTAATACTTGTAGAGTTTAAATACAAGCGTAATTCTACTGCATAAAAATTTACTAAAGATTACAAACACAGGCCTACATTTTTTTCCAGTTCCCAGAGGGTTTCCCTCTGAGATCTGCTCACCATCCACTTTATTAAAACACCTCCCCTGACACCGTCCACTACACAGGTGAATGACAGAGCTGAACAGTCTGGTTCTGGAAGTAAAAAATCCAATTCATAATAGCCAAAGGGAATCGTATTTTTAGCCATAAAACTGCTCAATGCAGACTTATTACGAGCTACGGGAGGGTGAGGAGATGATATCTGCTCCAGTTAAAGCCATTTATCAGTCTGATATCAACTTTTTTTTTTAAACATCGCGTTTTATTTCCTTGTTCCTCGCAAAGAAATACATTATCCATACATCCTAAAGCAAGATCCACCAATTAGAGCCGTTGCTGCTACCATGGAGATTCAATCTGTGTGGTTTGGTGCCAGAAAAGCACAAAGCAAAGCAGCATCTATTATTGAGCAGCAGCACAGCTACATTGTCAGATATGACATGTTTGTTTGGGGATACAGAGGAGAAGAAAACTTGAAGGGGTGTAAATTAAAGTCCAGTTGAGTAGTGGACTGTAATCTGTTGGGGGGGGTTTCGGGGGTGGGCAGCTGGTTGGTTTTGTCAGAGTTAGTAAGAAAGATGGCACATATTGAGCTATTATCAACATGAACTTTACAGAGATCAGGCCATCGTATGCCATCCAAGAAGAGAAGTTACAGTGGAAATGTTTAAATAATAAATAAAATAAATTAATAAAAATCATGGAGAATAATTCAATTCAACAATACGCTGCCATACGAAGTGTACTGTTACATACTAAAGCAAGAATGGCAATGGTTTTCCTGAGTCTGACGTCATTTTAAAGGAATTAAAAACACAAGTGCTGCTCACTGCTGCTCGTCTCACTCTGACTGGACTCACGTGATGCTGGTTGTCATGGTAACGTCTATATTAAGCGGTTCTCTATGCATGTGTGTAATTTTGGATCGGATTACTTGTAGTGAGCATATAAACGAAGATTTTCATCAGACTGTTGAAGAGAGTGTTCATATAAACACCTCGTCTTAATCTGTAATCGGACTGTATTTATTCGGATTGGCAAAAATCTTTGCATGTAAACACAGCCATTGATTATATTCGTCCCTCTGGGTCACTTCAGTGAGTAGAAAAAGAAGACAGGGCGTTTAAAGATTAATATAACTCAGAGTTAGAGTTAGGCTCACTGTACCGTGACTGACACTTGATAGCAACGATAAAATAAACAGATTATTAAAACTATATTGATAAAATGCAAACGTTATACAGTATGTGTACAAAACTATGCTGTGTATAATCATTAGAAATCAGTAACATTCACAAAAACACAAAGAGAATACACACTTACAGAAGGAGTGAAAGTGATTGGTTGAAGCCATTTGCAGTGCTTTGTGGGATATGTAGTTCATTCCAACACAGTCTTGTATCTTTGCCTTTTTGCTCATTTTTCAAAACTTTTTTTGCTCCGATTAGATGTTTATAATGTAAAAATTGATCTCGTAGCTGACCGGTTCAGTTGAGTGTTTAAAACCCTTTATATATGGATTTTTCTAAACGTCTATGGAGAAAACGGATGGGATTTTTACTTTCGGAGACGTCAAAAAAGTTGCCGGTCACTGTTCAGCTCTCTTACAGGCCGTAGCCCATCTGCAGCTCTAAATGGCAGAATATTATATGACAACAGTTTTTCGCATGAAATGATGTCATTACATAAAGCATTTTTATCGCTTAATGTCAGTTTGACTGAAATCAGCCTCTGTGCAGAAAAAAAATTCATTTAAAGATATTAAAAAATTCAAACATATTTCCACTTTTTAGCCTTGCAATTTGTGCAGAAAGTCGACGGAAATGTAGCAACAGCGACTGCCAGGTTGAGAACCGTCCACCACCAAAATAACCAGCTGAGAGAGGCTGTGTGGTCAGGAACGGTCAGCTGAGCAGGCCTTTACACTTTCTCAAAAGATTTATTAAAATCATACCAGAGCTGCTGTCCAGGTCCACCTTGATTTTGGATGAGGTTGATGAGTTTCTGTTGTTGGAGCCGAAGTACGACAAAGCGTGGACTCTGCCATGTCTGCTGCCTGCAGAGAGCAGAGACCCTGAAAGAGATTAGAGAGAGAAGAGACACTTAAGTTTCCTAAGTTTCAAAAGACTTCATTGCCTTAGTGGGTAAAAGAAAGAGGGGTATAAAGCCCCCCAGCATTGGGCTGTGGAGCAGTGGAACTGCGCTCTCTGGAGTGATGGATCTCCATCCAGTACCTTTGGGAGGAGCTGGAGTGATCCAGAAATGACCATCTAGAGCTGGGCAATATGGCAAAAATACAATATTGCAATTCTTCAAGAAATTTTTACGATACACAATATTTATTTTTTCTGACATCTGATCAGTTGGAACTGAGAAAAAAAACCAGTAGTGCTACATTTTAAAAATACCATGAAAAACTGTGAATGCATGATTTTCATGATGGTGGTGTGTTAGTGTGTGTTGTGCTGGTGCGAGTGGATCAGACACAGCAGTGCTGCTGGAGTTTTTAAACACTGTGTCCACTCACTGTCCACTCTATTAGACACTCCTACCTTGTCAGTCCACCTTGTAGATGTAAAGTCAGAGACGATAGCTCATCTGCTGCTGCACAGTTTGCGTTGGTCATCCTCGAGTCGTTCATCAGTGGTCAGAGGACGCTGCCCACAGGACGCTGTTGGCTGGATATTTTTGGTGGGTGGACTAATCTCAGTCCAGCAGTGACAATGAGGTGTTTAAAAACTGCAGCAGCACTGCTGTGTCTGATCCACTCATACCAGCGCAACACACACTAACACACCGCCACCACGTCAGTGTTACTGCAGTGCTAAGAATGATCCACCACCCAAATAGTACCTGCTCTGTGAGGGTCCATGGGGGTCCTGACCACTGAAGAACAGGGTAAAAGGGGGCTAACAAAGTATCAGAGAAACAGATGGACTACAGTCTGTAACTGTAGAACTACAAAGTGCACCTATATAGTAAGTGGAGCTGATAAAATGGACAATAAGCGTAGAAACAACGAGGTGGTCATAATGTTATGCCTGATCTGTGTATATATACACATATATATGATACTGGTCGGCTCACACACTCTTTTCTGAACGGTCAACCACCACAAGTTCCACCAGAAAAGTGGGTTCTGTGGAAGAGAGTTTCTCCCTCTGAATAACGACTAGTCTGTATGTTTTTAAGCCTCTGGAATGTGTGTTATTTTATTATTAAAAAGGCTGCTGCCTCTTACTTGTTTGTATGTGTTGATGCATAAAAACAAAAGTACGACGTTTTCCGCCATGTGGCTACGTGCTCAGAAGACCTGTCACTCAAAATCAGCTGACCAATAAAGAGAACGCCTCTCTTCTAGGCCCCGCCCCCTGAAAGTGTGCTAAAAGTCATGAGGAAAACGAAAGTTCCAGGAGAAAATAAAAAAAATAAAAAAAATAAAAATAATATATATATGCGTGAATTTTATTATTTTATTTGAAACTTCTGGCACAGAATCTGATCCACAGTAGGCAACCTGAGGTGACTGCTGCACATTTTAAGGTGGAATGCAAACGTTTTTTTTTGCATTAGCAAAATAAGCACCCGACAGACACCCCGGGCAGATATAAAGCTAAAAGCGTTCGTGCGGATCTGTTAAATTAATCGTATAAATGCCGCACATTTTCGTTCAAAACGCTTCTATGCAGAACTGAACCTGCTAACCTAACGTTGTTAACGTTACTCCTCCTCAGAGGGGAGCTCGGCTGACCTTCGCCCTACTTTTTAATTAAACTGCACTTTTGGGTATAAAAGCATCCAGAAACGCAAAAAAATGAAAATAAATTTAATTTAAATCCATTAAAAAGTAAGAATTTTGACAGAACGTACCAGAAAAAGAAACCCTCGCCGCTCGTCTTAATAAAGTGGCCATTTCTGTCAGCAGCAAACCAGTCTGTGCACAACAGTCGAGCAGCAGCAGCCTGGTAACGTAGGTGGAGGAGGGCGTGTACTCGAAGTGGATTGGATTAGAGACGCGTCAATCACCCTGACAACCAATCACCGATGAGCGCGGAATATAATACGCTTTGCTTTGACCACGACCATAACGGCCTCAAATATGGTGCACAATAAAATAAATGTTTACAAATTAAGCGTTTTTAATGCGTATTTTTACAATTTTATACTAAAGTGCTTTACAAAATACAATATAACCGACAGAAAAAATACAATATAATACAATATAATCGACTGGAGTCACTGCTGGGTCACCTCAGGACACACAGGACAAAAGAAACCAAGGAAGCCTCTAAACATTATACATAGATGGTCATCCTGTGATATTATTAAATAATATTCAATCTAAAAAACTGTATTCAAGCTGTGTTGTACACCCAGAAACTCTCCTGCACCAGTTTTGGCGCTGCACCCAAAAGAAGCTGCAGGCAGGTTTATCAGTGATTAGACTGACCCTGAATTAAATCTTTGCTTGGTTAATACATTGTTTACCTTCAGTCATCATAAAACTAATAACATGAAAGTGTTATATTATTGATTTGATTATACTTTGGGCAAAATTTATTCACAAATGTAAATTTACTCACTCCAATAGACCTATAGAGAGTGCACCTGAAAGCACTCTTTAAGCCCCGCCCCCTGAAAGTGTGCTAAAGGTCGTGAGCCAAAGAAAGATTTTAGAAGCAAAAGAGTGATATATATATATATATATATACATACATACACACACACACACACACATATATATGATGTGAATCAACTGTCATTATTTGTATTTGCAATGTTTTGGAGACTTCAATTCGTAGCATTTGTGGATTTTATTATTGTATTTCAAAATTTTGGCACTTCAAAATAGTTAATGCACCCAACAGACACTGCAGGCAGATATCCAGCTTAAAGCGTTCATGCTGGGTAAACACAGCTGTCCGGGTGTGTCTGCCTGTTAAATTAATCGTATAAATGCCTCACATTTTGGTTAAAAACGCTTCTATAAAGAGCTGAATCTGCTACCGCTGTTAACCTAACTCTGCTCCTCCTCCTCAGAGGGGAGCTCGGCTGACCTTCGCCCTACTTTTTAATTAAACTGCTCTCTTTGGGTATAAAAGCATCCAGAAACGCAAAAAATGAAAATAAAGTTAATTTAAATCCATTAAAAGGTAAGAATTTTGACCGAACGTACCAGAAAAAGAAACCCTCGCCGCTCGTCTTAATAAAGTGGCCATTTCTGTCAGCAGCAAAACAGTCTGTGCACAACAGCCGAGCAGCAGTAGCCTGGTAACGTAGCGGGAGGAGGGCGTGTACTCGAAGTGGATTGGATTAGAGACGCGTCAATCACCCTAACAACCAATCACGCGGAATTTAACGCGCTTTGCTTTGACCACGACCATAACGGCCTCAAATATGGTGCACAATAAAATAAATGTTTACAAATGAAGTGTTTTTCATGCGTATTTCTACATTTTGTACTAACGTGCTTTACAAAATACAATATAATCGACAGAAAATATGATTTTAACACACCATATAACGGGCTGAATGAACGTCTTACGGAGTCACTGGAGTCACTGCTGGGTCACCTCAGGACACACAGGACAAAATGAAACAAAAGAAGTGTCCTATAAAATTATACATAGATGGTTTTCCAGTGATATTATTAAATATTATTGAATTTAGGAAACTGTGTTGTACACCCAGAAACTCATCTTCACCAGTTTTGGCACTGCACCCACACAAAGAAGCTGTGTGCAGATTTGTCACTGATTGTATTGACCCTGAATTAAATCTTTGCTTAGTTTATATACTGTTTATTTTATTTAAAATGTATTTACAAATGTAAATTTTCTCATTCCAAATTTGACATAGAAGTTAAACAATACATAAGTCCTATTACATGTGGGCACGGTATTGGATCCCTTACAGCAGTGTTTCCCACCCCAGTCCTGGAGGCCTACTGAGGCCTACTGAACACACTGTCTTGAATGTATTCAGTAACGTATTTTATTACAATACATAAAAAAGTAACTTATTCAGAATACATATTAATGAAGTACACAGGAAAAACTCTGCTATTATTACTATTTACTTCATGCTGTTCTTCGCTGTTACAGTTTTGTTCTTGTACAGAATCATATACAGCACATTATCTATCAATCTGAAGAACCATTTTACCATGCAAAGAACACTTTAATCATGCAAAAGGGTTCTTTGAGTGTTCAAGGTTCATTTCTTTACTAAAGAATCCTTGAAGAATCCTCCGTTTTAAGCGTGTACAGTGTTGTATTCAGGCTCTTGTCCAGCCCTCTGTCCAGTTCCCTGTCAGTGTTTGTGTCTCAAGTTCTTCCTCCATCTCCTTCTTTGGTTTTGCACCTCAGGAGCTGTGCGTTGGGTTCTGTGATGATCTCATACCATCCCAGACTCAGCATTCGTATCCACCTGCCTTGTGGGGTCAGTCATACCAGGACCAGTAGAAATGCTAGAAAAATTGCTAGAATAAAATCTCTATATATCAACTTACATTAAAAGTAAAGAATGTTCTGCCCTCTACTGTAAAGGTACTTTACCTACTTTGGAGGTACTTGGTTTTCTTTGGACAGCGATGATTAGCTGCATTATCTGTATTTACATGAGTGATGAATACAGGACTCACAGGAAGTGTTTCAAAGCATTTGTAACTCGCCAACTTTGTGAGCAGAAGTGAGCAAAGGCCTCTTGCATGCCACTCTGCTCCATATGTTCATGGTATGCAGCTCCCTGTGGAGGGTTCTTTCAGAAAATGGTTGGGAAGAACCTCTGCTGACTTCTAGAAGTAATTCTTGCCTGGAAGTGAAGCGATTCATATTCACAAGCCGTGAAACTCACCGGTGGTCCCTGTCCATCAGTTTTGTCTTTTGGCCACAATTCTGTTTAGAATCTCCTGTAGGCTGGGATTTCTGCCACTGCTTGTCGACCCGTATGACTGTACGCTTCAATACACCTGCAAATTCACACTGTGGCCTTTGGCGCCCAAACACAATCACTCCTTATTACCAATCATTAACATCTGCTTTGTGATCCATTTTCCACACACTGAGCGAGACATTCACTGTACTGTACCACCTTTTCTCAATCTATGAATCCTGTCACACACCCAGCAGGTATTTATAGCCCGATTATCCTCTGCAGCAGCCTGAAGTTACTACCACCTTAAACACTAAAGGTGACTCCTTTTTTGTCTGGGGAGCTTATATTTACTTTAATAGAAATAAATAAATGGCCTCTGACTTTTGCACAACACTGTAGTGAAATGAATGAAGAACGTCACTCAGTCACAGAGAGAATGTACGGATTCAGACAAGCTTTATTGGTCGACTTTATTTTTTAAAAAATGCAAGATGCATGAAAAGATGTACAGTAATTTTTCCACTATGACATTTCATTTTATTTGAATCACAAGCCGTATACCAGACTCTTACTGTCCCCGCTGTCACGTCTGACAGGTCATGATGGAAAACTATGACGAGGCTGTAAAAAAAAGTAACATGCAGTCTACAGATATCTAGGATCACATCTAGTTATGAAAATAAGTACAAGATCACAACTGTATTCCTTTTAGAAAAACATGACATTATGAGGGGGGGATATGAGTTTCTTTTGATTAAGGTACATTTTAATAGGCTACTCATGTTTCGACTGTGGAGTTACACAGTTATCACCTACAAAAGACACGAAGCAGATACTCTTTTTCTCTCTCTGTCTCTTTTAATCTCCGCACACGGGTCTGATCTTAGCCTCATATGAGCCTCATGCATGTTATACTTAATTTCTTGTTATACCTAAGTTCCTCGTGTAATGATTCGCAGCTTGGCACTGTTTGTCAGAGTGGCTTAAAACAAGGAGAAGTACATACAGAAGTAAATGTATGTGGTCACTTGCTCTTTATCATATTGTCAAGCACACAAACGAGACTTTTTCATCCTTTATTTTCGTTATCATTGCAGAAAAGAGGTATGAGAGGCCCTAATATGAAAGCTAAAAGAGTAGAAGAAATGCTAGTTCGGTAAAAACAAAGTCAGAAGCGCTGGACATGAGGGTGCTGTTTGATTATGGCGTTAACCTCGGGAACAACTCTGGCATGAGCGACACTTAGCACACGTCACTTTGTGGAGGTCAGCAGGGAGGGTTAAAGGAATACTCCGGCGCCTTTTAACCTGCGTTCGTAGCATTAGGTCGATCACCAAGCCTAATAACTTGAATGCATTCGCTGTATTTAGGTTAATATATGATTGGGGTGCTACTAGCTTTTGTGAGTCTTAAACAACATTTTTATTTTCATCATTTTTCAAAATCGAATCTAAGAAAACAATCAATCTCAAGAATAATCTCTTCTTTTTTTAACATTTCCTTGCTGACAGTGGCAGGGTTGGGTTTTAGCATATAGCGATTAGCATTAGCATTAGCAAATACACAAAATGTGGTTAAACAGCATCCATTCTGATGCTATAAGGACATTAAGGACATTCTACTGATTTGCTACATAACATAAACGTCATGGCAGATGTTATGTTTTGTACGTTTATTGGTCCTCTGAGGGAAATCTGTCATTGCGGCCTAACTATGCCCAGTCAGAGCAGTACGGCGAGCCTGCTGAGTAGCGCCACCTGGAGGAACGGAGGGTTAAATGCACAGCCTGGATATCCGGTCAGTCCTGGGATTGGAGCCCACGACCAGTTGTTGTGAAGGACACGCTACACTGCAAAAACCGGTATCTTGTCAAGTGAAATGATCTCAATTCTAGTTGATTTCTCAAATATTTCCCAATTTTTTTTCATATTTCAGGAAAAATGATCTCACTGTACTGGCAGATAATTTTGTTGGTTTCAAGCACATTTCTTACAACAAGCAAAATTATCTGCAAATATAGTGAGATAAATTTACTGAATAAAATCGCTTAAAACAAGTAAAAAATGTTTGGAAATAAGCTAAAATAATCTTAAACTAATCTTACAGTAATCTGAACAGGAGAAATATTAGATTTATTGACTAGATTTAAGATAATTTTACTTGACAAGATACCATTTTTTGCAGTGTACCTGTGTTTAAAATGTATTTTACCTTATTTTACATATATATATATATATATATATCAACAAATGTATATGTGTGGGGAACAAACATATAACAGAAGCCAATGGGCAGGTGCTGAAGTGACACAGTGACTGTCTGTGTTAATCAATGGTACGATACATATGGGGCCAAACAGACACTGGATTAAAAAACGCTGAAATATTCCTTTAATCTCTGCGAAAACCCACAGTTATTCACAACGGTCTGACTACAGAGTCAGTACAGAAGCCACTGCACGATCATTTCACACTCACGCATGCACCGTTCTGCTCTGAAGCTCCGGAAAGAACCTTAAACGCGAAGGATACGGACGTCATAATACATACATTTACAGTTCAAAACACGAACTAACCTGAGAGTACAGGCGCGAGGAATTTTGTCTGTCGTTTATACAGCTGATAACATGTTCTTTAGGAAATTCATCTCGAAAACCCGGCGAGTCGTCGCATATATACGTATTTCCCTACCATCCCTTGGACCCTAATAATTACGCACTGTGTAGTCCTATTGGAGCTGGATTCATTTTACCAGGGCAGGCTCTATAATTTAACTGATTACGGACGAGATCTGGGATTCCAGTATGAATCTGCAGTGTGTGTAGTTTTACAGTCTCACAGTAATAATTGTGGAGCGATTTTAATCCAGTATGAATCTGCAGTGTGTGTAGTTTTACAGTCTGACAGTAATAATTGTGGAGTGATTTTAATCCAGTATGAATCTGCAGTGTGTGTAGTTTTACAGTCTGACTGTCCTGTTGAGTGTTAACATCCAGGCTTCGACTTTTCAGTCCCAGAAATCTGACGAAATTACACAGACACTTTATCTCGAACCCGTCGGCCAATCAAATCCTGCACATTACACTACACAACCTGCTCTGGGAAAACTGGTCCAGCTCTAATAGTCCTTATATTTGCATTAATTTCACCCTCGTATAGTAACAAAAGATACATTCTTGAACCCAACCCTGTTCCACAGCTAAGCCCAGCGTAAACCCCTCTCCGTGCACCTTTCCTACATGCGGTCAGGCCCTATGCAGCGGCGCAGGTGCACGCGGGACAGAGAGAGGGAGCTGCTTTACTCCGCGCTGTCCCAGTCCTTCTTGATCTGCAGGTTCCACTCCCAGGACAGGTGGTCCGTCTTGTCGTCATCTGTGAAGTAAGACTTGATGTGGTAGGTGCCCCGGACGATCATGCCTTTGGGCGCCTCCTCCACCGGGGTGATGAACTCATGTTCCTCCACCCTCGGCCCATAGCTGCCCACCATGTACACAGCTTTATCCACTGCAAGCAGAAGAAATAAAGAGATCTTGAACATTTGTGCAATTTTAGTGCATATTTTTGGTTAAAAAGATGGGATCAGTCGAGTTGATGTACTCAAGTAGTGGTGTGTGAAGGTAAAGGCTCACTTATACTCAACGTTAAATAAACTTCGGTCTGTACTCTGCGTTTGTTTGGTCTATATTTCTGCATGTTCACTGAAGTTTATGGATACAGATTAAACAGAGCAGTGCCACCGGAAATCTGGCGTAGCCAAATATTCAAACCAGACATGATCAATTTCTCTCACTGGTAATACAGGTGAAAAGAATTCTCTGTCCTACAGAGCCCTGCTGGTGACATTGGGTATAAATAAACATAATGCGTGGCCACAACCTAGTAAGGCATGGGAACAAGATACGTAAGTTGTGGCCACAAGTTAGTAAGGCACGGGAATGAGATCCTAATTAGTGACCACAAGTTAGTAAGACGTGGGAATGAGATCCTAATGTGTGGCCACAACTTAGTAAAGCGTGGGAACGAGATCCTAATGCGTGGCCACGACTTAGTAGGGTATGATCTCGTTCCCACACCTTACTAAGTTGTGGCCACTCATTAGGATCTCATTCACATTCCAATTTCTCTCATTGGTAATACAGGTGAAAAGAATTTTCTGTCCCACTGGTGACATCCTGTATAAATAAACATAATGTGTGGCCATGACTTAGTAAGGCGTAGGAACAAGATAATTAAGTCATGGCCACAACTTAGTAAGGCATGGGAATGAGATCCCGATGAGTGACCACAACTTAGTAAGGCATGGGAATGAGATCCTAATGTGTGGCCACAACTTAGTAAGGTGTGGGAACGAGATCCTAATGCGTGCTAGTAAGGCATTATCTCATTCCTACGCCTTACTCAGTCATAGCCACAACTTATCTCATTCCCATGCCTTACTAAGTCGTTCCCATGCATTCGGATCTTATTTCCACGCCTTACTAAGTTGTGGCCACTCATTGGGATCTCGCTCCCATGCCTTACTAAGTTGTGGCCACTCATTAGGATCCCATTCCCATGCCTCACTAAGTCGTGCCCATGACTTAATTATCTTGTTCCCATGCTTTGCTAAGTCATGAGCACGACTTAGTGAGGCATGGGAATGAAATCCTAATGAGTGGCCACAACTTAGTAAGGGATGATCTTGTTCCCACGCGTTAATAAGGTGTGGCCACGATTTAATTATCTTGTTCCCATGCCTTACTAAGTTGTGGCCACACATTATTTTTATTTATACAGGGTGTCACCAGCGGGACTCCGCACTGTCCACATGTTGTGAAGTTTGTAATGGCCTCACAGACGACCAGCGTCAACAACTCTGCTGCTTTCGTCTCTTTTGTAAGCGGATTATTACAACCTTATTCATCGTCGCCATGTTTTTTAGTAATTTTTAATCCTGTTTTTGCAAAAACACTGGCTGGGTGATAATATGTCAGTATATGAGCTTCTGCTGCACTACGTAAGCTATGTTTTGTAGTTTAGGGTCATTCACTATGTATCATGTATCAGTAGCACAAAAAGCCTTTATGTGGAAACTAGAGTTGCAGCATTTGTTTATGCCAGTGTTGTTATTGCTAATATTATTAATGCACTGACAATAATTTAGCAAATCATGCATTTTTAAAAATATATACTACACTCTAATTTACACACACTCCTACCAGATATGAGTTTAATCATACAGACACACGCCAAAGGAGAAACTGATGAATAACAAAACGGTCTGTGAAATCTGTCTGCATTCAGATTTGATTGATAAGAGCGGTGGACCTCATTCTCTCTGAATGTCAGAATACTGTGTAAAAACTGTGTTTGTGGGTTTTAAGAAGAAATTTCTTCTTAAGAACAGTTGGTGAACAGTTGGTGTCCTAAACCATGTCCACAAGTCTGTGCCACCTTAATGAAGGCCTGGATGCGCTTTGGGTGGCTTGAGAGACGTTTTCAGGATGTATTTACAGAAAATATTTGGGTGACTATTGACAAAATTAGCCTCGTAGCTCCAGCTTTAAACTAACAAGGCAAAATCTGGACACCAAACATGTCTTGGCTAAACGAGTACATCTGAGGAAGGTTAAAAAATGAATAAATTCAAATCATTCCTTTAATATACGGAGCCAAATGGGAAACGCTTGAAATTGACACCTTTTATAAACCTGACAAAAACGCAAAAATATGTATTCACCAGCCGCTCCGCTCATCTAAATTCATGAAATGTAAATCACCACATTCCAAGAAAACCAGGCATTCAGGCCCTGATTCAACATTCAGAGAGCGCATTGAGATGCACAGCAGCAGATGCCCTTACCTCGAAGGCCTTTCCTGTAGGTCAAGTGCACATACTTCAGCCCAGACACGATGTCCCTATTGACCTGAGGAGAGCAGATGGGAGGAAGACACACACTATGATGAATATTATTAGTTTAAGGAGCTGTTTTCATTATCAGGCCCTTTTAAAACACTGTTAGCCACCAGGTGGCGGCGATGAGGACGCTGCAGCACCACTTTGGCTCTTCCTTCCCACTCAGAGCCCCTGAGGGTTTGGCGTCCACGTTAATATCTCAGAAATTAATTTAATTCTGTGTTCTCTTTGAGGTTCATCCACTCTCTCCAGGCCCAGGGGAGCGAGGAACAAAAGCTAGATTTAGCTATACAGACTTACGGAAACAAAAACAGGATCCTGCTTTAGCTGTGACTGGCAGACACGGCAGAGTGACTTATCAAATACAACAAATGGACCCCTCCAGAATAAATACTTACAAAAACAAGTGCATTCCTCAGCACAAATGGATGGATATTTCTATTAAAAAAACAAACCAAGCTGACTCTGTGTCTATTTTGTACCCTGGAATGTTTATGCACGTTTTTAAGGGCCGTGCTTTTTAAAGAATATAAGCTTGGGAAACGCTTGCATGTGTTTATACACGCGCTTCTCATCTGTGACCTTCGGGACGCAGCACTCAGGAGGGGGAAATGAACTCCGGCCACGCAGGCCGCATGTTACTCAGGCTGTCACAATTATATGGTTACATTAGAATTGATGTTAAAAATATCATAAACTCAAATTTGTTTTAAAATTTGGATAAACATTGAATAACATATTTGTAAAGCAATATTTATATATTTATCCTAGATGACATAAGATGATTTTTCATGCGAGCAGTCACACAGGCTTCCCTTGTGCATCAAAATAATACATAATATTCTCAATAACTCAAAGCATTTTTACTACTGATACTTAAAGACATTTAAAATCATTAGTTTTGTGCTTTTGTACTGAAGTTTAAATGCAGACGAGGAGTTTTTATATTGGAATGTTATCACATATGTGGGAAAATATTTATAAAAATGCACACTTAAGTTTGAGAGCATCAAAAGTTTCAATACTTGGTATTAATAATATGTAAATAATAATGACAAGTATATAAATCACTTCACATGAAGCTTGCGAAGGCATGTTACAATATATGACATATAAAATATATTACATGTAATATATCGCATTACAATGTATTACATAATACCGATCAGCCATAACCTTAAAACCCATCCTTGTCCATTTCATCAGCTCCACTGACCATATACTTTCACTTTGTAGTTCTACAGTTACAGACTGTAGTCCATCTGTTTCTCTGATACTTTGTTAGCCCCCTTTTACCCTGTTCTTCAGTGGTCAGGACCCCCATGGACCCTCACAGAGCAGGTACTATTTGGGTGGTGGATCATTCTCAGCACTGCAGTAACACTGACTTGGTGGTGGTGTGTTAGTGTGTGTTGTGCTGGTCTGAGTGGATCAGACACAGCAGTGCTGCTGGAGTTTTTAAACACCTCAGTGTCACTGCTGGACTGAGAATAGTCCACCAACCAAAAACATCCAGCCAACAGCGTCCTGTGGGCAGCGTCCTGTGACCACTGATGAAGGACTAGAGGATGACCGACACAAACTGTGCAGCAGCAGATGAGCTATCGTCTCTGACTTTACATCTACAAGGTGGAATGACGAGGTAGGAGTGTCTAATAGAGTGGACAGTGAGTGGACACAGTGTTTAAAAACTCCAGCAGCACTGCTGTGTCGGATCCACTCGTACCAGCGCAACACACACTAACACACCACCACCACGTCAGTGTTACTGCAGTGCTGAGAAAGATCCACCACCCAAATAGTACCTGCTCTGTGAGGGTCCATGGGGTCCTGACCACTGAAGAACAGGGTAAAAGGGGGCTAACAAAGTATCAGAGAAACAGACGGACTACAGTCTGTAACTGTAGAACTACAAAGTGCACCTATATAGTAAGTGGAGCTGATAAAATGGACAATGAGCGTAGAAACAAGGTCATAATGTTATGCCTGATCGGTGTATATTTGTGTCTCTAATCATATCACCATCCAGATTCCTATCCTTCGAAGCCATACTTCACCTTAAAGTGGATCTTCACCCTGTAATCCACTCCCTCCTTCATGGTGAAGTTCTGTTTCTTCAAAGCATCAAGGTCACCTGTGTATAAAAAAAGACAATGAAGCTGCCGTTACCCTATAATACCTCAGCTCTGCGTTCGACAGTCTAAGCAAAAACAGCAGAAATCAATACTGTAATAGTAAACGTTAGCCTTCGCAAGTATGTTTCTTGTTTTGCTGCTCACAGTTCAGCCGGGTTCACTGTAAAAAGCCTCCTTCCAAGAGAGAGCAACTGCTGTGTTATCAATTTATCCCTCGAATTTGCCCTAAGTGCTTTATAATGGATTCGGAGAGAGCTGAGATGGACTAGAAAATAGAAGCCGGAGGACGATAAAAGGGGCTGCGGAGAAATAATGGGGGGATATCACTGTGAATCCCGGGCTAGGCGTGCTACGAAAAACGCTAACTTAACTGTTGCATGCGATGCTTATCTTATTTCATGTTGTGTTATGGTGAGCATTTTGGTAATAACTCATGGAGAAGCCTTCTCATCTGCAATCATATAGAAATGTTCCAATAATCCACATGGACTGAACAATTCCCACATTACACAGACTGGCCATTTTATTGGAAACCCCTACCTTCTAAGTCCACTATTTAGGTGTAGACTTACAGACCATCCAAAAAGCTCTACCACCCCAAAATATTGGGCTCTCTGATCAGAAACTGACCACTGATGAAGAACTAAAGCAGGGGTGTCAAACTCAACCACTAAAAGGGACACATTAAAAAATCTCAACAAATCCGAGGGCCAGAGAGCGTTTTATTTTAATACTCCAAAACATCAACAGCACCTTCAAATATTACATGTAAACACTTATATATTTACATATATGTAAATATAAATATATTTGGGCCTACATTAGCTACAGATAACTGTTAAATCTCTTTAATCGTCCCCAGGATGTAGAGCTTTCAAACCTACCTGTGTGTTTGGTCTCAACACCTGACATCTTTTCTGCAAGTTCATTAATTTTAGGGATCAGTTTCTGAGCTGCTGAGTGTTTATAGTGTTTATGTTGGTTGAACTGAAGCTGAAACCCAGCTGGTGTGTTTGGTGGTATGATGTGCAACTGGGTAGAAAACTGCTGTCCCATAGGTTGTTGTTGGGAGTGGGGCGTCGGTGCCAATTACGTCGCAGTGCATGCTGGGGATTATAGTGCTGGTGATTGTGAAATGGGCTAATATTAATAGAAAATCAAAATAATTTCGAGGGCCGGATTGGATCGTGCCAAGGGCCTGATCTGGCCCGTGGGCCTTGTGTTTGACACATGGGGACTAAAGGATGGCGAACACAAACAGATGAGCTACAGTCTCTAAACCCTATACCAGCATGGCTGGTCACCAGCAAAGCCAGCATATATTGTGTTTTGGATGGTGATATGCTGGTCAGCAGCAATGGAGCAAGCACATGTTGTGCTTTGATGACCATGCTGGCCCAGCTAAACCAGAAACAGACCAGCACTTGACCAGCATAAACCAGTATAGACCAGGACAGACCAGCATAGACCAGCATGTAAATGCTTGCTGTTTTTTCAGTATGGACTGTACACCAACAAGGAGCTACAGGGGAGGGGTTTCTAATAAATTGGCCGGGTCCTCTAAACAAGATTTTGGACCTAAACATATTAAAAGCAACAACCTCTCACAATGTAGGAGGACAGACCCTGCAGGTTCTACTATAAATCAGTCACTGCAAGGTTGCTGAACCAATAAGCCGCTCAAGGCTGTGTGTTACAGTGATCTTTCCACAGTTAGGGGGTGTTAGTTAGCATGATGTGATACGAGTTAAACCACTTTAACTGTGGTAAAATCGCTATAACTCAGGCCTTGAGTGAATTACTGCTTTGATAGTTCCGGTCCTAAATCTGTTTGGCTGAGCTGCATTCGAAGCTGTTATACTCGACATACGATCACCTCACAACAACTGGATTCTGTATTAACACTAATGTGCTCATTAAACAACACTGTGCTGTAACACTCTGGGCTGTTCAGCTGCTCACATGCACCACCAAGTGAAAGATGAAGAAAGAACTCTTTAAACCAGGGGTCACTAATAGGCAGACTTCGTAAATTGTAAATATCACACGTGACGCTACTCGGCCAATCAGATCTGTGCATTACGATGAGCACTGAGACTCGAGTGAGTGATGCACACACAGCAGAGGGACGAGGTGTTGGAGAAGAAAGTGAGTCAGAGGGAAGTTATTTCACTTGCTGAGCTCTAAAAAGAGAAAACTGACGATAAATGTTGTTGAAATATGACTGAATTGTACTTTATTTGATCTGACATTCAGTTGTTGACTGTGTAAGATGCTGATATACCTACTAGGCCACTTCAGTAAACAGTATATGGCACTGAATCATGATGCAAGTTAGACATTATGATGTTCTGGACCTTTCGCTTGAGGATATTTTCTCTAACTGGACCTTACTGAATTTTTATTAAATACCCCTGCTTTAAACTAAAGGGCTGACAACTTTCTTGACTGGGCTAAAACACAGCAGGCTAAACAGGCTAAACAGTGCATTCAGTGTTAGGCTGAAGTACTGAAGTATTTACTAAATTATTCTGTGTAAAACTGTGAAATAAAAAGTAAAGATACAATGTTTTTTGTTTTTTTTGGTTTTGGTTAGATCTAAGTAGTTTCAAACCCAGTGTGTTGTGACACTGTTAGCTCGATGCTAACACAGGACAGGAAGGCACTATCAGGAATTAGCATTATCATTGCAGTGGTGGTCAGCAAAAACTACTTATTAGCTGAAAGTCTCTGCACTAAACACTGCTCTGTTACATTTTCATTAATATATAACAAAAAGTGAATAAGTTCATGAAATGATCGTAATAAACAATAATAGGTCACTCAAAAGTTTTTGTCACCCTTCAGCATTGCTGTTTAGCAACAATTGCCAACTCTAAACAAACTACATTTCTTGGTGGAAGAATGGTTTATCACAATTCCTATGTTATAATTTTAATTATTTATTAAAAATGTGTGTATTTGATCATATTTTATGTTGTTGCTGTATTCATAAAAGCAATCAACCAGGTGAGACCAAGCGTCTGTGATTTCACACAGGTTTTACTTCCTGCCTAATAACGCCCCTTACTGGTGGTACAAAAAACCTTGTTGCTTATTGCTTTGATAATGTGGTGACAATATATAACAGTATAAAATACACTGATGTTCAATAAACAACTGAATTTATTATTATTAATACTTGCAATAAACAATACAAGCAATTCATGTTTGTTGACAGTACACATTTAAAAAAAGATGGTTCTTCAAGGGCTCTTTAGTAAAGGCAATTGTTCTATTTAGAACCATATACACCGATCAGGCATAAAAATTATGACCACCTCCTTGTTTCTGCGCTCACTGTCCATTTTATCAGCTCCACTTACTATATAGGTGCACTTTGTAGTTCTACAGTTACAGACTGTAGTCCATCTGTTTCTCTGATACTTTGTTAGCCCCCTTTTACCCTGTTCTTCAGTGGTCAGGACCCCCATGGACCCTCACAGAGCAGGTACTATTTGGGTGGTGGATCATTCTTAGCACTGCAGTAACACTGACGTAGTGGTGGTGTGTGTTGTGCTGGTACGAGTGGATCAGACACAGCAGTGCACCTATATAGTAAGTGGAGCAGATAAAATGGACAACAAGCGTAGAAACAAGGAGGTGGTCATAATGTTATGCCTGATCGGTGTATATAGATCCATTTCACACTTAAATGGTTCTTCAGATTGATGGAGAATATATGGTTCTGTATAGAAAATGGCACACTCTCCATCATCCTGAAGAACCATTTCACCAGGCAAAGAACCATTTAAGCATGCAGTGGTTCTATATGGACCTTTTGGTTACATATAGAACCTTTGCCTTTACTAAAGAACCGGTATTTTTTAAGTGTTATGCAACATAATGTCTATTTTATGAACAATATATTGAGTTTGAACGAGGCTCAGCCAATCAGATTTCAGAACCACAACTAGAATTTACTTTTCCTAAATCTGCTCGGATGAATTTGTATTGCTGGCATGTATTCCAAGCCCACCCCCAGTGCCCACCATCCCCAGTTTATACTGTGGAGCATTCCAACTTCAAAGCCAAAGCCAGATCGGAGCGAGTATAGCAGGATTATTTGCATAAACCTTGGAGACGCGCATTTGAGAGGCACTTCTCTAGAATGAGATGTGGAAGGAGGGTCTTAGGTGGGAAACATTTCTTTATAAAGGTAATAAATGGGTCAACAGCAGAAGTGGTTATGAATCTGTAGAAACACATACTGGAGGTTAGCAGCATCATAATAACAGGACAAACATCCTTTTGTCTCTCTGTCTCATGTGCTTCAGTAAGACGAGGCACAGGGTAAAAGGAGGCCAAAGGTGAGGGTCCTGCACTCGTTTCTCTCTCTTTCTTTTGGTTTCTCTCATGGCTGCAGTTAACGCCGCCTCCCTCCTCCACTCTGACACATTTACTCACTCTCACATTCTTTAATCCCTAATAGAGAAAAACGAGCACTGTTTAAGTCAAGAAGGCAAATTTTTTCACTCCTCCATTCAGACTATGTAGACAGCTTCCTACACTCCTTGTAGCAGAACAACACTCTGAATTTCCAGTCAAGAACAAGCTATTAATTTTTCCAAATACAAATATTTAATAGAAAATGACCCAGAAGCCTCAACAACTAATACAACATAACATACTTCGACTCGCTTTCAGTTCCTCAAAGAATCTGCAGACACACCTCCAAAGTTCAGTCTTAGAAGCTGGTTGATCATTTTCTGAAGTAATCAAACACATTCAGTGGTGTTGAGGTCTGGACTCTGGGGTGGTCAGTCCATCGTTCAGCTTCTTTGTTTGATGTGTCCGTCTCCTTTTCTCAGTGAGGTTCTTCTTGATCAGCCACACATCCTTTCAGACCCACAGCGCTGAGTCGTCTTCTCACAGTGGAAGGATGGACAGAAACACCTGTGGATGTTTTCAGATCTGAAGCAGCTTGATTTTCTCCTCTCTCTCAGAGATGAAAGCTTTAAGTGCTGTTTATCTCATGGGGGCAGTTTTGATGTCTACCAGGTCTTCCAGGTGGTTGTTAGGAGGCACATTTTCTCTGAAGCTTCTAATCAGTTTTTGAACCCCAATTTTGGAAACTCTATTTTCCTTTGACTTTCTCTTTTCACTATGCAAGTGGATTATTTTGTATCTAATCTGTACACCAACAAAGTGGATACAGGAGAGGGGTGGGTAATAAAGTGGCTGGTATATTTAGAATGAATTGATTGCATTATCATAAGAACAGGTGCCACAGCAACAAGAGAGTCACCCACATTCCTCAGAACTGATGGTTAGATGACTCATCACAGGTCATTGTTTAAAGCTTGAATGACAAACGACTCGCACAGACTCACGATGAGACTCACATATTCAAAGCAGGGGGCTTAAAAAAGGCCTGAGGTTTGAACCCCAGTTGTGCTATGCGTCATCAAACAAGCAAAGGGTGACCACATCCTATCGGACATCTGCACGAGAGAGTCTCTTGCAGCGTGCTGCTGTGTGGTTAGAAAAGCTGCGCAGGCAGGCGTGATGCATATCGCAGGAAACACAGTCGATGGTGCTGATGTGCGATAGTGGAGAGATCTACTCCAACAAGCACTAAAACACTGCTGAAAACGCATTCAGAGCTGAGACGTGTAACTCTCTGACCACAAAATGTTTCAGGTTTATTTTGGTACGATTACAAAATTATGTACACAAATTACACTGAATACAAATAATATAAGAGATACTATTCACACAGTAGTGGAATATAAACAATTAGAACAGTGCACCAAGCTCTTCTGTCAAGAAACTTTATTTTGGCCAAAAAAAATAATGCATGCTTTACTGAATTATATAATTGAATATTAAAGCAATTAACAATAAACTTAGGCTGTGCATTATAGTGATTTTACCATGATTATGGGTGTTGTTAAATAGTAAAATCACTGTAACCCCCACCTTGTGTTTATTTATTGCTTTAGTAATCTACTAAGTTTGCTTGACAAATGCAAGCACACATACATACACCGCTTGGGGCACCACAGCAACGGCCTAGCAACACCTCAGCAACCACCCGAAACATTATAGCAACCACCTAAAAAATGCTATAATAAATGCTATAGCAATGACCTTGCAACCACCTAGCAGTGCTCTAGCAATGAGCTGGAATACCATAGCAACCAATTACCAACACCCTAGCAACTACCTGCAATACCACAGCAATCGCTCAGCAATCCCCTGGCAACCAGCTGGAGCACCCTAGCAACTACCAGAAACATTATAGCAGCCATCTAAAAATACTGCAATCAATTCTATAGCAATGGAATACCATGACCAGTACCTTAGTAACCACCTGCAATACCATAGCAACCACTTAGCAAGCCCCTGGTAACCACCTGGAACACCCTAGCAACCACCTGAAATATTACAGCAAACCATCTAAAAATTCTATAATCAATGCTATAGCAATGACCTAGCAACTACCTAACAACTGCCTAGCAATTAGCTGGAATACCATAGCAACTGCATAGCAACACTATAGCAACTACCTGGAATACCATAGCCATCACCTAGAAACCACTTGAGATACCACAGCAACCACTTACCTACACCCTAGCAACCACCTGCAATATCATAGCAATCGCTTAGCAATCCCCTGGCAACCACCTGGAACACCATAGCAACCATTTAGCTACAATTGATTAAGCTTTATTTTCTTCAGAAAAATGCACTTAATCCCATTATTAATAAAGCATTATAAGCAGGTTTTACTTAAATTAAAGAACAGAAATTTTATTCTAGTTCCTTCTAGATATTATTGCTTTGTTAAAATGGCAACAGAATATAAGGTGTTTCCATAAATGTTCAATACATAGTTTATTATTAGTAGTTTGATTAATTAGTAAACTGAATCAGCGCCCAAGGATCGATGTATCGTGACGCACTGATGTATTTTTACACCTATAAGGTCAGAGCATGCGGTTATTCTTGGACTTTGAACAGGAGGCTGATCTGGCTGAAACATTCAGGTGCTCAGTCGTGGACTCACTCCAAGAATTCAATTAAAGGTCCAGAGATAAAGCACTGGCTTCCTGCTGCTGTAATCTGGACATCAGCGGAGACGAACTGAGGGTCTCTGAAGCCTGTGGAGCCCACAGACCCCCCACCCCCCACCTCCACACACACATACACACGCTCTCGACCGTCACACACAACATCTATCTCCTCAGCCGTGTCCGTCAAAGCCCCGCGGTCCTGTTCCATCCCGGCAGCCGCCCCACTGCGCACACATCATGGGCTGTCACTTACAGCGGCCGGCTTGTCTGACCGCACCGGATCACGGTTTGCTGACGCTGCCTAACGGAGCCTCCTGCAGATGGAGAGTCTACAACAGGGACGCAGTGTACAACAACTGATCAAGCGCATATCCACAATGTTTTACCTTGTATTTAACTCTCTTCTGGACATGGATTAGCCTTAGTCTTGGACTAAATTGTAATATCAATGGTGAATCATTATTAGAAATTTGTTTTGGTCTAAAACCAGATATTTCATAGTAATTTCTGAATGATTCATTGTAGTAACAGAGACACAGAATGCATCATAGTAGATACTGAATAAATTACAGTAAATACTGAATAATTCATAGTAGATATTGAATAATTCTTAATACTTACCGAATAATTCATAGTAGTTACTGAATAATTCATAGTAGATACTGAGTAATTCATAGTAGAAACAGAGATACAAAATGCCTCATAGTAGATACTGAATAAATTAGAGTAGATACTGAATAATTCTTAATATTTCTTGAATAATTCATAGTAGAAACAGAGATACAAAATACCTTATAGTGGATACTGAATAATTCATAGTCGAGAGTAAATAATTCATAGTGGATGCTGAATAATATATAATAGATAATGAATAATTCATAGCAGATACTGAATAATTCTCAGCAGTCAAAAATTTATAGTAGGTACTGAATAATTCACAGTGATTACTGAATAATTCATAGTAGTTACTAAGCTATTCATAGTAGATACTGAATAATTAATAGTAGATACTGTGTAAATTATAATAGATACTGAATAATTCATAATATTTACTGAATAATTCACAGTAGTCAATCATTTATAGTAGATACTGAATAATTCATAACAAATACTAAACAAATTATAGTGGACACCGAATTATTTATTGTAGATACTGAATAATTTATAGTTTATATAATTTATACTGATAAATTCTTAGTGGTTATTGTCGAAGAGTCTAGGAGCTGTGATAGCAAAAGCATGCTATAATTCATATGAACTATTTCTCACCCAGGCAATCTAGAATATAAATAAAATGTAAACGTAATTCATAACATCACTAATTATATAATTAGTATTAACTTATGTAATTCTGTACAACAACACACTCTGCAGACGGTGTCAATTTTTGCTATATTCACACATCAAAAACTGCTTCATAAACATGAAAGAAATCGGATGTCAGGTATGAGAGTATCAGCTTCCCTCCAGAGAAGATAGGCAGGGTTGTTGTTTGTCGTTCCTGTGCAGGAGCTAAATTTATGACCTGAAGCGCTGGTGCAAGAGTGGCAGTTAAGCTGAACAGGAAAACAGCGTGCTCAGGCGGCGAGGCTTTCCTGCGCACCTCACCAGCACTGACCACAGATTCACTTCTGGTTTTCACTCTTAGTGTTCACTCTTAATTCATGCTGCAAGGTTCACTAGCAAACTGTGGTCTCGTTTCCTGCCCTCAGCCTTGTCCATTCTGCTAAGTTAAGCCCTCGTGCTCTGCTTTTGTTTTAAACAAAATATCGCTGTACAAGTAGCAATGATGATCACTCTGTGATGTAGGTTCTGCTCAATAAGTGACAAAGCAGCGGTCAGATGTGAGCAGCCTTCAGTAACTTAATATTGTAACACTGTCTGTTGACCATGACAACTTAGATCACAGTTTTGTGCATCTCCTAATGTACATAAGAAAAAGAATCTTATTTTTTAGTCCTTATTATGATTTTTATATTCATTTATATAAATAACATAATAGCCTTTTTGACTGAAAATTAAATAAGTGAAGGGTATCTAACCAAACCACACATTTCTATACTTCACCTACAACACTAATGAGTAGACTCCTAATAGTACTGCTCTGTTTTTACTCACTATTTAGTGTGCTAGTATTTGGTTTGAATGCAGCAGAAGTAACGCAGCTTGTTTAGATTTCAGCTTGCCTTAGTTATCACTACAGCAACAAATCAAATAAGATCAAGACAATACACTGAAATATATGGGTTAATCTGCTTTAAAAGTTAGTTTTAAAGTGAGAATCCCCCAAAAACCGTGTTTTACTGCCTTTCCTGGATTGTTACGGCTTTGTTATCTCATAAAAAACTGCAGCTGCGCTGCTGAATGAACCTGAAGGTGCCTACCAAAATGGGGGCCATGCAGTATAGGCCACTATGTATAATACGAAAGTCCTAAATCACAATTCCAGTTTTTTCCAATGTTGTCAGTAATCCGATCAACATGTTTACATGCACTTGAGTAATCAGATAACGGGGAAAGTAATCAGATTTCTGCTGTACAACCAGCCAATAAACTCACAGAAGAAGACGCGACGTAAATGTAACGTAAAACTTCATGCCGCGGCTTTTTTTTCAATCATCGCGCCACTTTACCTGAAAATATGAACATACATCATCTAGAAGATGAAGAATATTTAAATCCTTCATTTTGTCAAGCATGTATATGGTTTCAACGTTGCTCCAATAGTGTTCTGCTGCGTCTCGCGGCGACGCTGCTCGCTTATTTCCGGTGCCGCGGTCTGTTTTTGCACAAACAGACTGAGAAATCCAAAAGAAATTAGAGAGAGAGTTCACACGCACTGAGAAATCTGATTACTGAGCTAAAATCCAGCCTCTTTATCAGATTTCTTAATCAGATTTCTAGACCTTACATGACCATTTAAATAATCAGATAACTACAGAAATCAGATTATGATTAGATAATTGAGTGCATGTGAACACACTCAATAATGACAAATATTCGAACATTCTGACTTGTCGGTAAATCGGCTGTGTTAGATATCAGTGCCGGGTGACTCATGACGGGTGGTACGTATAAACGGTCGAAGAAACACTCGCGCATTTAAAGAGTTAAAGGCTGAACGAGCTGAAAACCCCCCTCATATCTGCCTCCGAGACTTCACGCTGATGTGTGTTGCACAACATCCTGCATGGTGCAAAAGATTTCACTGCTAAGAAGGGGCTTCTGTTTTCAAAGCGGTGGACTTCAACTGCATGGGATCATTCTATTGCCTAGCAACCAGGTGACCTTTCCCAGTGCTCCGTCGTTAAGGGGAGGAAGACTCCCTCGAGCTGGCCGGCCGAGGCGGAAACTCACACTGAAAGGGGCATGGGGTCCTTCGTACCTTCCCTAGCTTTTACCTGGCAGGTAAAAAAAAGCCACTGGGTGCTAAAATTATAACGATAGTCATAGACATGAAACATTTTTCGATATTGATGATACATGTTTGAGATATTTTTTAAAGAACTGTTCAGTCCAGCTTGGCAGGTGGAAAGCAGCCCACAGTGGTCTAATATTGATTCACGGTACAGGTCCCCCCCACCCCCCCACACTCCCACACCCACAAATAAACACAGTCTGGGATCAGCCCTCCTCACGAGGAATGACATCACCCCTCTTGAGGAGGTACAGGGCTCATTAGAATGCAGCAGAGAGCCACTAGGCTTCTGTCAATAGTGTCAGCAAAGCAAACGCCCTCTCTGCCTATGACCGCAGCACTTGGACAGGGCAGTGAGGACCTCTGCATCGTGCCACGGCAACAGCAGTGGGAAAAAAACGTGCTGTTAGAGCTGCAGCGACACTATGATTCATCTTTACATTGCAGTGACATTTTTGTACAATTTTGCATCAATATTTCTAACCCTTGCATTGATATTTATGTATTTGTTTTTGTTTGTTTTCCTTTCATTCTTTTGCTCCTAGGCAGTTTTTCCTACCACTGTCTCCCTCAGTGACAACCAGTAAGGGACAGCTATTGCTACAATCCAATCAGTGTAGATCAGATTCAAACCTCAGAAGCTCGACTCGGATTCAAATCCCAGGCACTCAACTCAGATTCAAAACACAGACATTCGACTCAGATTCAAATCCCAAACACTCGACTCAGATTAAAACCCAAGAGACTCGACTCAGATTCAAACCTTGGACGCCAGACTCAGATTCAAATCCCAGGCACTCAACTCAGATTCAAAACACAGACATTCGAGTCAGATTAAAAGCCCAGATGCTCGACTCAGAATCAAATCCCAGATGCTCGACTCCAATTCAAACCCCAGACACTCGACTCAGACTCGAACCCCAGATGCTCGACTCAGATTCAGACCCCAAACACTCGACTCAGATTCAAATCCCAGATGCTCGACTCCAATTCAAACCCCAGACACTCGACTCAGACTCGAACCCCAGATGCTCGACTCAGATTCAGACCCCAAACACTCGACTCAGATTCAAAGCCCAGATGCTCGACTCAGACTCAAACCCCAGACACTCGACTCAGATTCAAAGCCCAGACACTCGACTCAGACTCAAACCCAAGAGACTCGACTCAGATTCAAACCTCAGACGCCCGACTCAGATTCAAATCCCAGGCACTCAACTCAGATTCAAAACACAGACATTCGAGTCAGATTCAAAGCCCAGATGCTTGACTCAGATTCAAATCCCAGGCGCTCCTCTTAGATTCAAACCCCAGACACTCGACTCAGATTCAAACCCAAGAGACTTGACTCAGACTCAAACCCCACAGACACAACCCAGACAAACCCCAGACACTCGATTCAGACTCATACCCAAGAAACTCGACTAAGACTCAACTCAGACTCATACCCCACACATTTGACTCAGACTCAAACCCCAGATACTCAACTCAGACTCAAACCTCAGAGACTCGACTGAGAATTGAACCCAAGAGAGTCAATTCTTGACTCGGCCATGCACCCTACAGACTCAAAATATGAAAAAACATGTTTGTGGAGATACAACCTGTGGAGATGCAATAACCATGATATAACAATATCATGATGCATTGTGATACATTATTGTGACGAGTGAACTAGAATTCCCTGGTGTGCGTGTCAGTCCAAAGGCAGTTTGTACACGAGACGTGTGAATATTGCATTCAGACACTTGGCTGATGATGGAATATGACACATCAACATCATGTGGTTATGTGGAAAAATGAGAGATAAGTAAAATAAATAACAAAAACAAACCTGTTAAGTCCATGGTGATGGGTCCAGGGGCCTGATCACAGATCAGTGTCAGCCTCGTCACTTGAACATTAGGAACAGTGGGATCTGAAAAGAAAAAAGAACACACATCTGTTATCAATCGAACAGTTTCTGTGTATTGCAAGCTCTACACCCACCCACCAGTTAGCACTCAGCCTCCATTCTTCTCGTGAGACTATTTAAAGAAATATACAGGAATATTTTTTCACGCCTCCAAAGTTCAGTCTTAGAAGCTGGTTGATCATTTTCTGAAGTAATCAAACACATTCAGTGGTGTTGAGATCTGGACTCTGGGGTGGTCAGTCCATTGTTCAGCTTCTTTGTTTGACGTGTCCGTCTCCTTTTCTCAGTGAGGTTCTTCTTGACAGCTACACATCCTTTCAGACCCACAGCGCTGAGTCGTCTTCTCACAGTGGAAGGATGGACAGAAACACCTGTGGATGTTTTCAGATCTGAAGCAGCTTGATTTTCTCCTCTCTCTCAGAGATGAAAGCTTTAAGTGCTGTTTATCTGATGGGGGCAGTTTTGGTGTCTATCAGGTCTTCCAGGTGGTTGTTAGGAGACACATTTTCTCTGTAGCGTTTAGTAATTTTTTTGAACTCCAGTTTTGGAATTTCCTTTGACCTTGTCCTCTCTTATGCAAGCAGATTAAACAAGCTTTGCCACAAGTCAGTTTGTGACAATTCTGCCCTGCTAGGTCTGCCCCGGTCAACTGTAAGTGCTATTATTGTGAAATGGAAGCGATAAAAGCAACAACAGCTCAGCCACGAAGTGGAAGACCACGCAACTCACATAGCTGGGATGTTGAGTGCTGAAGCATGTGGCACATAAAAATGGCCTATCCTCTGTTGTATCACCCACTACAGAGTTCCAAACTGCCTCTGGAAGCAACATCGGCAGAAGAACTGTGCGTCGACATCCTCACTAAAGGGGTTTCCATGGCCAAGCCTAAGATCACTATGTGCAGTGCCAAGTGTCGGCTGGAGTGGTGACGTACTATTTACTTATGCAAGTGGATTGTCTTAACCTCTTTAACTCCTTGGGGCCACCGGTGGTTCCAAAATGCACTTTGTCATATTCTTTACTTCTTAACTTTCATATTTTATAAGCTACATTCAAAAGGTGGGGGTCGTATGAGAGCTATAACTGTCCCCTTTCCAGTCAAATAGATGGGTGATGTCATTTTAAACCCTTATTTTAAAAGAAGCTGAACTCACAACTTTTTTTTGTTCTACTGAAAGTCGACCCATTTTTCCACAAATCTGGACTATAAACTATAAACAGATGGCGTCTCTTCAGTGATCTGCTCTGTAAACATTACTTTTATAAAATAATACAAAGAGCGTCTAAGATTTTTGGCTTTCAGCAGTAAATTGTAAGCATATAGCAATATGTGTATGATCATAAAACACATGTTCTGTTAATTTGAGGGGAACCTTGACAAAAAAACCCAAAAATTTACAGTTATTCCATGCAGTTACTGAATAATTTGCCTTATGGCTTGGGCATGTAAATTCAGATGGAAAAAACGAAATATACCTACAAGCATAAGCGGTTAAATCTAATCTCCTGAAAAATGAATAACCTGTACTTAATGGAAATCAAACAAATGTAAGGTGGTCTCTGACTTTTGCACCGAAGTTGTCGTTATTATTATAATCATTACTATCATTATTGTTGTGATCATGTATATTGTGATGCATCATTACTGTCCTAATGTAAATTGTGATATAAATGGACTTCATGTTGCCTACCCCTAATTAATGCTCAGCAAACGAGCCCTGCAAACAGAGGCAAACAGGGCGATTTAGAGCGTTTTAATATTCTCAGCATGCACTCAAGCAGCATCTCCCATTTATAGCAGGAAGACTGGTGGAATAACAGAGGCGCTGAGGGAACGAGTCTGCTGCTAAACACCTCCGATACACACAGAACACACTGCCTATTCTCTCGTGTGGGGCGATGGGAACGCTCTGCCTCCTCCATACATTCATCACGGTGTCCTGGCAGCTGAGATAAGGCTCAGATTGGGCTGAATAGTGTGAGAAATGGAGAAGGAAAAATGAGACTTCATTTACACCTGCAGTGCAACGGGCAGTGGCAGGGAGAGACATATTTATCATCGTGGGCACATCTTCAGATGAACACCATCTATTCCTGTTTGCAGACTAGCGGTTTCTTATAACGATAAAAATCCTACTTTACCAATCCATGTGTTTAGTCACAGGATACAGATGTATTTACAAAAGCATGTCTTTTATTGAGACATAGACTAACATATTTATATCAGTGGTTCCCAGTTTTGGAGTTTTCCCTGATCCAATTAATCAGCCCTTTAATCCTGAGCCAGGATTAGCATTCCTTAAGTTTTATCTACTCTTCTCTTTTAGCATTGTCATTTCTTAATGCAGAAGTGACACATTTTAATATGTAAAAAACCTTATCTACACATAAAAGTATGTGGACACCCTCCTATGTATTATTTCAGCCATTTCGCCTATTGTTAACAAGTGTATAAAATCAAGCACATAGCCATGCAATCTCCATAGACAAACACCGGCAGTAGAAAGAGCTCAGTGTCTTTAAACGTGGCGCCATCATAGGATGCCACCTTTGCCACAAGTTCATGAAATTTCTGTCCTGATATTTATCAATAAAAAAATTGTTTGTTTCCATATCCAACTTGTGTACCTTTGGCTTTCCTGTCTTTCCAATAACCAACTGATCAGGAAATTTTGCTTGTTTTATTTACACACACATATATATATATATATATATATATATATATATATATATATATATATCGCTGTTGTCTGAAGAAAATCTCCAAAATGGTAACTTTACAGGAGAAGAAAAAAACCTACTTTACTTTTAATGTAAGCCAATGGAACCAGACTTTTTTCCAAGTCATTCTGGGTCATTTCTTTTAGTCCATTTATCATTAAATTTACGCACAATGTAAAGGGCAACAGGTAATTTCAAATTATGTGAAAAACTGGAAAACGTCAGAAATGGAGATTAGATAAGAGGTACTACATTGCAGGCTAGTTAGCTTAGCTTATTGGCTGATATGAAATGATACACTGCACTATTCTGTGCTCACACACTTTCAAACATGTCTACACGTACACAAAAACTATGTGTAGAATCAAGTAAATTTTAGATTTTTCTCTGTTCAGTGTGAAAAAACCAGCAAAACACTTGTTCTGCGGAGGCTAGCATACTGCTACTAGCGCTAATGTTAGCTTCCTGTGTTATGCCACCTTAGCAAACTCTTTACAGAGTAATGATTTTAAAAATAGTGATCAACACATCAACCTACCATTCTAGTGTACATTCTGGTGCTCTCACTGGACATGTGATAGTTCTTAGTGACTTGTTCACCTTCACAAGAGTGAAGAGTTCGCTAGACTGTTGTGGAGAACTATTAGGTCCTGATCTTGGGGCCTTCGGTCCTGGACCAAAAGCCAGCACAAAAAGCACAGTTCCAGTTTTTTGGTGCTGAAGGTTCCGATATTTTGTGAGGACAGTGATTGACTTTTTCCTCAGTTCAACTTTAGTTCTTACATTTAGCTCCTAATTTCTATTTTGGGTTTAATTTCATTCTGGTGTGTTGGTTCAGCTTCTGTTCTGCATTGCTGTTGCACAGTGTTCTCATTTTGAAGCTTTAGCAGGTTATTTTAGACCAAAAGGATTAAAAAAGAGAAGGACAGAGACAAACAAACTGCAGTTCCTATACTAATAGATGCTGGATGTTCTAAGAAGTTCCTCCACAGTTCAACTGTGAACTGAAGTAACAATGCTTTTACATGAGCCTGGGTTTAGGTTAGTGGTCATTTTGGCCAACCTGAAAACTGCTCTCTTATGGCTCCTATATCTTTAGATAAGAGTAGCTAATATAACATGAGGGGTTGGGTGAACAGGGCGCAGCTGGAGATATGGTGAACTCAGCACATTCCTCCAGGGTGTTATCAGCTGTGCGATAGCCGCTGGACCACAGCATGGTCCAGCACACCGAAGCTATATGTCATTACACAGATCCATTTGCTTTCATCTCACAGAATGTATAGGAGTCATTCTATGGAAATTTTTGTGTAGTGTTTACAGATATATTACACTTGAAAACATGTTAGGGTTACAATTTATTTATATTTTAAAATAAAACAATAAGTTATTCTAACAATTACACCTTCTTGAGCCTCAATTTTGCAATATTGGTTCTTAAATCAATCATATAGAATTCCAAGCACCACAGAAGAGCTCAACCTCACAGTCATGTATAAAGGCTGAGGCCTTATTTTGAGGTAAAAAATGTTTTTCTGCAATTTTAACTGCAATAATTTATACATGACTATGGAATATATGATTTAAACAACATAAAGAAAACAAATGGCAAATAAATATTATAAAATATATAATGAAAGTTCTGGTCCCCAGGAGTCGTGTCACTGGTGTTACTGCATAACAAAAAATCTTTTATTTTGAAATAAAAGTCACACTGATGACATCACTTGACTTCCTTTTACCTGTTTTCTGAGGATCTATGAAGAAAAGCACATGGTGAGTCCACTGTGTCTTTCAGTTATCAGAGATTTTCTCATTTAGCTCATGATTTCATATGAAGCTTTTAGCTGAAGTCACTGGTGTGACCGACTTTATTCTGAGGTAATTGTGAAAAAAATAGAATACAAAATGGATTAAATTCCATATTTTAGTGGATATTCCATGATTGACAACATGTGGTTTGATGCTCTGTAGCAGCCACTTTGTAAAATGTATTGTTCATTAAAAATGTCTCTGGTGTTCCTTTATTATGTGTAACACCAATGAGGATCGGTAACACCAGTGACTCCTATGGAGAGACAGAAAAGTGGACGTTTCTGTAGAATGACCCATTGAGGATCCATCCATGCCACTTTAATTAGCCACTTTGCAGCTCCGCTCTCTGGCTGGCTGGATGTTTCTTTGCCTCCGAAGGGACCTGCACTGTTTACTGGAGACTTTAACTGCGCATAACGAATGACCGGGCGGCTCACACTGCATTATTGACATGAGAGGGGCTGTTTTTCAAGTGGAGAGCCAAACTTAATCATAGGAGAGCTTTAGTCAGCCACAGATGTGTTCTCATGCAAAAGCACACGGTGACGGCCGCGTAATTCATCACTCAGGCCCAGAACATCCATTACTCCTGCGAAAATCATGACAAATTAACAGACGTCAGAAAAGCCTGTGGCGAGTTTTCAGTTGTCTCCCCTCAGAAATGACTGAGGTTAAACGTTTTGTAAGAAAGATTAAACACATGATGGGGCGTTTTGTCTTTTTCTGTTTGGGCTGCGCAGCGGAAATTCCACCAATCTGGCACAAGCTACAGTTCTCTGCACCCCTCATTTATTTTTTAATCTCCACTTCAAATGGCCATTACGTGCAATTTACTAATTTTTCAGACGTTTCTGAGGAGATTAGATATAAGATAGTCCACTTGGTAAGGAAGGAGAAAGTCAAAGTTGGAGAACTACAGAGAAAACGGGCCTCCTAACAACCACCCGCAAGATCTAGTAGACACCAAAACTGCCCCCATGAAATAAACAGCACTTAAAGCTTTCATCTTTGAGAGACAGAAGAAAATCAAGCTGCTTCAGATCTGAAAACATCCACAGCCATCCTTCCACTGTGAGAAGACGACTCAGCGCTATGGGTCTGAAAGGATGTGTAGCTGTTCAAGAAGAACCTCACTGAGAAAAGGAGACGGACACACCAAACAAAGAAGCTGAACAATGGACTGACCACCCCAGAGTCCCGACCTCAACACCACTGAATGTGTTTGATTACTTCAGCTTCTAAGACTGAACTTTGGAGGTGTGTCTGCAGATTCTTTGAGGAACTGAAAGTGAGTCTCCTGGAAAGAATGGAAGCTGGAATAAAGGAAAAGAGTGACACAATAAACGCTTAAAGTGTTGAATATTTAGTCTGTGAGGCTCTACTCCATTCGTTATTGATGAGTCTATGACCACAGAAAACAGGGCTGCTGTTTTCTAAATATTATTTGGGTGGTGGACCCCTGTCAGAATAGCAGCTGAGAGTGGTCGTCCTCCCTGAAAAGGTCAGAAACTGGACTAGAGGACGATTAACACAAACTGCGCGTCAACAGATGGGCACCAGTCTCTAACTGTGCAAGGGCGGGATTTCTGATAAAGTGGCCAGTGAGTGTCGGCTTTAATAAAATGCAATGTGTGCACAGCAATGCCGCACATAGTTCAGCACGGCACAATAATAAACATGATCTAGAGGGTCCTTGGGGCACGACTGAAGTGATCAAGCAGGATTAGAGGGCAAGGCTGATTCATAAGGTAGCACTCAAAGAAGAAAAGCACCGCTCTCTCCACTGATTCAATCATCATTCGGGCCTGATTGGTCATTATGATGCTGTGACTGCAAGCAGAGCTTCTTTCCCATTAGACTGAAACATGAAACGGTGAGCTATCAACCACAGGGGAGCGCTGCCTTATGCCTTGGGTCATTCCATTGAACAAGAGCTATTATTAACCTGGCCATGGCCAAGAATATGAGAATGAATCATTTATGAATCAGTAGAGTTTGCAGGGAAAACGTCCTTGATGCACAAGTTGCTTTTGACAAAAGAAGCCGATTGATGCACCAGCAAAAACTAATGGAGGAACCTAAATCAAGTTCAAAGCCCTGCGCTGGGAAGAAAACAAGGCTGAAATATTTTATATCTCGGCCTCAAGCTATGAATAAAAGCAAGCTTTCCATTTTCCAGTAGCTCTAAATTGAAACAGAGTATTTGATTTCCATCTGGCTGCCTGCTTCGTTTGGATTACAGGGCTTCGTTCTTCGTAGTTCGTCTTGCATAAAATAAACAAATCTCTGCTCTGTGCCCTTTTCTAGCACCGTAACAATTTATCACAGTCAGACAGACAATAACTAACCATGAAATTAGTCCACTGCGTTGGAACAACATTAACTTTCTTTTAATTCCTTATTTTCATTACGGCCGAAATCTACAATATTATAATTTTGCAATATCATTTTTATCTACATTGCAGAGCTGATGGGGTCTTCTTGTTCGTCCCTTTTAGTTAAGAATACATTGTTTTTGTGGCTGTGAAGCGAAACTCTATTACCCCAGAGATTAGACAGGAGTCGGTCCAGACAGCTGTGCGGAGGGTCTCCGGAGACCACAGCTAGCGCTGCTACTCTAAAGAAGAATATACACTGTCTGATGTGCCGTCAGAACGGAGATGGATGGATACATTTTTTCACACGTCCCATCATTTGTGGGTCGCTGTCTGATAAATGTGGGTGGCGTGCGAGCTCTCCGAGAGTGAACGCAGGAGCGACTGAATGAAAGTGTCACAATGGTAGTAAAAGCTTTTCAGTGCAGCGAGGGCTTAACTATATGGCTTAAAGATGGATAAGTAGAAGATGTGATGTATGACTGGATGGATGGATGGATGGATGAAAGGGTGGTTAGATGGATGGATGATGGATGGATGGATGGAAAAGACAGAGGAACAATAAGCAGATGATGTATGAATGGATGGATGGATATAAGGGTGGATGGATGGTTGGAAAAGATAGAGGAAGGATAAGTAGAAGATCTGATGTATGAATGGATGGATGGATGGATGGATGAAAGGGTGGTTAGGTGGATGGATGGATGGACAGATGAATGGATGGATGGATGGAAAAGACAGAGGAAGGATAAGTAGAAGATGTAATGTATGAATGGATGGATAAATGGATGAATGGATGAAAGCGTGGTAAGGTGGATGTATAGATGGATAGATGAATGGATGGATGGATGGATGGAAAAGACAGAGGAAGGATAAATAGAAGATGTGATGTATGAATGGATTGATGAATGAAAGGGTGGTTATGTGGATGGATGGATGGATGGATGGATGCATGGCTGAATGTACAGACAACTCGACGGACAGGTGTATGGATGGGTAGATGGATGAAGGAATGGACAGATGGAGGATGGATGTAAAAGCAGATGAATAATTTACAGACAAATTAAGGATGTTTGGATGGTAAGAAGCTTGAATGGGTGCATAGATGGATCAAAAGATGGCTGGATAGACCGATAAATAGATGGATAGAAGGATGGACAGACAGACAAGATTGTTAGATGGAAAATGTGGATGAAGCATCTGCAGGAAGATAGAAGATGCTTGAATGGAAACTGGACAATGAATGAAAGCTTGGATGCGGAGACGGATGAATGGGCAAGTGATTGGATGGACGGATAAGTGGTTGGATGGATGGACAGAAGGATGGTTTGAAGAAATGACAGAGGACTGTTGAGTGGAATATGTGGATCAAGCATTCATAAAGACTTTTTAGTGTAGTGAGGTCTTTATTATAGGGCTTGAAAATTATATATCCAGAATATAACGTTGATGGATGGATAGCTGGATGGATGAGTGAGGAAAGCTTTGCAGAGGAAATAATTATATTATTAATTATATGCTTCGAACTGAACTGGAACGTCGATTGCATGTTAGACCTTCTCGTCCAATGAGACGGAGGCTGTTAGAGCTGCATAGAGGGGTTGACTCCATATGAATGCCCATAGTTTTGGAATGGGATGTCCAACAAGCTCATACAGTGACAGTGTAATGAAGATGGATGGACAGATGCAGTATTTTTAGGTAGAAAAAGGCAGGATGCAAGGATGGATGGACTAGACGGAGGATGGGTGGATGAAATGGGTGGGAGAAAGGATAAATACATCAATGCAGGGATAGATGGGTAGATGGATGTATGGATGATGGATGATGAAAGTCTGCAGAGCAGCTGTGCTGGACACTGACCTGACACCACAGGGCCGGACCCCAGCAGAGTCTGCTTGTACTTGTTGAGGCTCTCGTCATCCTTGTCCAGCTCCTGGATCTCCTGCAGGCTTTTCTGGGCGGGGGGCTTGTAGTTCAGGTCAGTCTCATCCACCTCCTCACCCACAGGGACTGTGCTCTCTTTATCTGCCATTAGGCCTGAGGAAACACGGAGAAAGCATACATCAACACAGTGGACAGGAGTAACACGCTGCCTCAATACAGACTGACTCAACCACCACCTCCTAAAAATGCTGCATTATTATATACAAGAGATGCGCAGTCAGTTTAGTCAGATTTCTAAGGCATTATTCCAAAAATATATCCCGATATCTGAACGACGCACCCCACATAATATTACCTTACTTAAACACATGGTGAGTTCAGATATCTTTATGCTCAGATAATCTGTTCCTTTTCATCCTGGTAGGTTGCGAGACATCAGTGGCAAACCGTGACTATTAGAGTTCACCCTTCATTTCGGGTCTCAAATGTCAAAACTAGGCTTGTCTTAATTATAACAACCGCCTAATCGCAGATATTTGAGATGATCGCAGTTATTTAAGCCGACTGCAGCCATTTTCTGCACTCAGATTTCACAAATTAAGCTGCAACAAACAGTATGTGAACTGGGTGTGTTGGGCTGAGGCAAATAAATAATACAATTAAGCAGTAAATGCATTCATTCAGGCAAATTTGGGACTTATGGAAACAAAAGGAAAATGTTCTGACTTCTAATTTGGCACTATTACATGTTTAGAGTGCAGCACTGAGTAATGTTTCTTTATTTGTTAGCTAGCTACATGTAGCTAATTCTAATGTTTTTAGCATGTATGCTAGCAGAATGAGTGTCTTTTTGCTTATATTTTCACTCAGGTGAGGAAAACGTAGCTTAGCTTAACTCTATGTTTGTATGGTAGACTTTTGTGTGAGAGTCTTGATTCGAAAGTACAACCTGTGTTAGCTTCTAGGTGAACATAGCTAGGAGGAGGCTAGTAAGGAGGCTAAGTAAGGTGGCTAAGTGAGGAGGCTAAGTAAGGAGGCTAGTAAGGAGGCTAAGTAAGGTGGCTAGTAAGGAGGCTAAGTAAGGAGGCTAGTAAGGAGGCTAAGTAAAGTGGCTAAGTAAGGAGGCTAAATAAGGAAGCTAGTAAGGAGGCTAATCATCCATAACGATGATTCACATGCACATTTTTTGTGTTCTAGATAAAACGCTTTTATTTGAAGCTTGAGACATACATTAATATATATTTTTACCTTTAGTAAAGAGGCCTAACATAGAGCTGCTACTCTTTTCCATTTCTTGTTTTGTTTTTTTGAACTTTTGAGGTTAATACAGAAGGAAATAGCCAAAATGCCATTAAAATAAACAGCCTGAACATATACTGATATAAAATGTAATTAAAGGAGGACAGTAAATAGATCAGCCTCGACTGTAGAGGCAAAAAACTAAAAATAAAATTAAAAATTAAAATGAAAAGTTCTTTAATTTTATTTAGTAATACGTTAAATAAAAATACTGAAACAAAACAAAACAAAATAAAATAAAATAATGTTTCACACCAGGAGTTAGTCTAATATACTATTTTTACACTTTACAGTACAAATCTCAGTATGGAGACACTCATTCTGCACTTTCACAATACTAAGAACCTCTTTAGTTCTGAGATAAGTAACTCTACTTTCGCTGTTTTCCATTTCCGCCTGTTCTTACAGTTCTAACATGGCTTCCGCCACACCTCACTGACTCCATCAACACCAGAATATACGCGATATAAAGTGTAATGCAAACTATGAGAGCCATTAAACTGGTTTTATAGTGTGTGTGGCTCTCTCGCTGCACTGCCCACTACAGCAGTCTGGCTGGGGTACATTTTCTATACCTTGCTCCCCCCCCACATCGGCTAATTCAATTCCGCTGACCCGGCGTGGACTCACGGATTCATCGCTTTTAATATCCACAGCCATTTGTTCTAATTCCCCCGTTCTCACACCCATCCCTGACACTGATGATAGTGGACGTTTATTTCTATTCGGTTCATTTGGAGAGTGGCCCTTAACCAAAAGCCCACTCTCTGACAGTATTAATATTTGAGCAGGCAACCGGCCCGAGTGTCTGGGAGTAATAATAATCAGCTCCAGCTTCAGGAGCTTTATTAATAAAGGCTCAGCGGTTTTCATTAATTCATGCAGAGCGGCGGCTCACGATTATCGAAACTGATCCCCAGCTGTTGTACGTAACAGCTGACGGTTCTAATAATCGTATTAGGCTGACAGGTTGCAGTTCAGCGTGTCGAGGCATTGCTCTCCGGAGGAATGGAGGGATGCTAAAGCCACGGCTAACCGCTCCCTGTCCAACAGAGTGAAAACAGCAGCAGTCATTTATCATATCAATTAACACTGCAGCGTTCACATAATGGCTTTTCCTTATCACGCACGCAGACACGTTCCAGAGTTCCATTCGACTGAACTGCCGAGCGGATGACATCACGGCTCGGCCGTGCCTGGACAGGAATGAGCGAGAGGCCCCCGGAGAATAGGTATGCAGTAGGGATGAGCAATAGGCCTGGATGATATCTAAAAATAATTAGGACACTATTTTACTGTTAGAAAAATCAGGATTATCGATAATACGATCCGCTGCAGGTTAGACCTGCGTTTCTGTGCAATCTTTAGCTTATGCTTTGTAACGTTAAATAATTCAGTGGCAATATTTAATGAAAATCACATTAAATAGTACAGTTGTATGAAAAAGTGTGAATACTCGCAGTCAAATGACGTTTTATTGATGCAAATAAGTTAACACATCCTCAACACTGAACTTCTGCAAGTTTTAGTGCACAATTTCTACTTATTTCCTTAGTTTAACACATTGGGGAAAAAAAGCAAAACATAAAATATAAAACGTGTTATAACGTTTCGCACAGGCCATATTTTATGTTTCGTTTTTCTCCAATGTGTTAAATTCAGCAAAAAACAGTAATTGTGCATTAAAAAGAACATCAACTCCGGCAGCACTGCTCTGTCTGATCCACTCAGACCAGCACAACGCACACTAACACATCACCACCACGTCAGTGTTACTGCAGTGCTGAGAATGACCCACCACCCAAATAGTACCTGCTCTGTGAGGGTCCATGGGGGTCCTGACCACTGAAGAACAGGGTAAAAGGGGGCTAACAAAGTATCAGAGAAACAGATGGACTACAGTCTGTAACTGTAGAACTACAAAGTGCACCTATATAGTAAGTGGAGCTGATAAAATGGACAATGAGTGTAGAAACAAGGAGGTGGTCATGATGTTATGCCTGATCGGTGTACATCTATGTGCATTGTCACAAAGCAGCTTTGCAAAAATAAGCAGGCCGAGGGCAACAGTGGCAAAAAACTCCCTATAAGAGGAAGAAACTTTGAGAGGAACCAAGACTCAAAAGAGGAACCCATCCTCCTCTGGTCGACACCAGATGGCAAAACAACAACATAACAAGAGCAAACTGAGGAAAGAATACAGTTTGACAATTAACATATAACAGAATATGGAATAAAGAAATCATCCTGTCATTGGACAGAAGTATTTAGATTAAACAGTGACAGGTGATGACTGAGGCCTATACTAGAGATCTATGAAAAACCACTGACCACTGTTAGAATCCTGTCACGATGACACATTAGTATGAATATATCACTGCTGTCGGAACAAAACCTCTCATCTCCAAAATGGTAACTTTACAGGAGAAAGAAAAACATACTCTACTTTTAATGTAAGTCAGTGGAACCAGTTTTTTACACGCCATTTTGGGCCACTTCTATTGGTCCAATCATCATGAAATTCACACACAACGTAAAGGGCCATGGGCATGTTCAAATTATGTCAAAAACTGATGATTTGATGATCTAGTATAGTGAGAGACAGGTGAATGATCTCTATGACTGAATAGTTCTGGTTTATCTTGTCAGTACGTCTAGAACACTGAACAATGGCACAAAGCATTAAAAGTCAGATTTAGATCAGACAAAATTACTCGTTCCCCCTTTACGCCGGCAACAGAAACAGAGTCCCGTTCACACCTGCACAAACTTCTGACCATTTCACTAAATGTGAACGTTCAAACTTACATTTCACTGATTAGTGTTTATTTTCTGATCTGTTACTACTTTGAGCCTTTTCTGTACGGGTCTGTTTAACCAGCTGACTTGCTGCTTCTGGTGCCCCAGGAGACGAGGGAGCAGTGGACGCCCACTTAAGTAGACAGAAACTGTAGGACGTTTTGCCCCATTTACTTAAATAGGTCTGCGCTGTTTGTGATAACACATGACCTCGAGTGATCTACTGCTTTTATACAACAGTTATATTTTATACAACAGAATATTGTATTAAATGTGCCTTAATGTTGGCAACTCCTTCCACCTAAAAAGTAGTTCCCTTTTGCTGTAAGGACCGCAAATATCACTGTGAATATCAGGTTGAGCTCAGCTTTTTCAGCTTTTTCCAGATGAGGCTGAATGCGGTTTCTTCCAGTCAGTCTGTAAAGCGTATCACCGTTTTCTAAATGATATTCTAAAAAATTCTGGCTGATTCCAGTTTGTTTTGTGGTTTATTGGCCAAAAATCTTGCTTAGCGTCAACAACAGGTTCTGAATTATAGTCCTGTGGTCACTCTGTCCTTTTGAATCTGACCAAATCAGGTCAAATGCTGTCTTGTAGGAGTTATCTAATGTGTCCTGTTTCTGTTTTTACATGTGCTAATGTAGAGATTTAGAAAAGCTTAGTAAAGTCATTACTTGGCAACCTGTGCTCAGCAGAATGATAGTGTAGTTGTGAAAAAAAAAAAGTGCTGTTATCACAAATAAGAACACGAGCAGAAGAGATTGTATCCTCAGATCTAACTGTTGTATAACAACTGCATAAACTGCATAGCAACAAGCAGCTGATTGGACGTCAGCCCATTATGACATCATCCTGTTTTATTTATTTGTTCGTCCTTCCCGTTCCTTCATAAATTGTTTTTATTTTCAAACCAGGCGTGTACAAATTCATCAATAAATATTTTGTCTCATCTTTTTTGGCCAAAATTTCTCAGTCTATTGTGAAATGTAAAAAAAGTACTGTTGTTGTTGTTTGTATTGCAGCACTGTGTAAATAGTTCCTCCAGTCACTTTCTTGTATTCAAAATAAATGAGAATCATACCAAAATAATCAAGCTGAAACAAGAGATTTACAGCCCTCCAGGCTGTAATCCCGCTCGCGCTCCACAGTGTGTACACAGAAGTGGCGTTATTTACAGTGTGTCCAGCTGGAGCCGGGTCATCCCAGCTCAGCAGCCGTGCAGACGGGCCTGCTGTCCCCTTCCTCCTGCCCTTGCTTATGAAGGGAGATGATAAACTCTCTCTACATTAAGACAGATGGGGGAAGAAAAATCCAAGCGCAGTAATGCAAAGCCAAACGCAGTAATGGAAGGCCATAGCTATAAAATACGATCTGCCAAATCGATACAGCCGCTTTTTTTTCGTCGCATGAGCCACTCTCCCCCGGCGAATTAGACTCTGTGGACGCCATCCTCACCCTCTGCTTCCTTCCTCTGGGTCTGGGTGGCATTTATGAACTGCTGTGACACGAATGCAGAGACGAGTTTTGCTGCAGATCAAAAGGAGAAATCATTTTTTGCGCAATGCAAAAAGAAATGTGTCAATTTTTCTAACATTATCTTAACTAAAATCAGAGATGGTGCAACGTAGGGTGGTATGGCCAAAAATGAAAAATGATGTATATCATGGGGTGTGTGTGGGTGTATATATATATATATATATATATATATATATATATATATATATATATATATTTAGATGCTTGAATAAACCTATTTTTTTGTATGTTTTGAGTGGGTTATTATTCTGGCATGCCGTTTCACTTTTCTGAAATATTTTTTGTGCAAAATGGTAAAAACAAAACTGATCAATGTATAGATGAACCTGTAAACATTGCCTTCTAACACTGGCCCCATGGGCCTGGAAAAAAAGTTATTTCATGTCTGAACTTCTACAAGCCTGAAGTTAAAGTTAAATGTCCCGTTCCACCTTAAATGGAGACGCATTCTGTTTCGACATTACATTACAATCCTGTACAGGCACCGGAATTAAACTGCAGCAGCACTTAAGGTAGATCAGGAATTTTGAATAAGAAGCCAACTTCAGCTTTAGCAAATATCTCTATACTCGACCATCAGACACAGCTGGAATTAGGAAAGTATTTGTCATCTGTACTTCAGTAACAGCTGGTCTACAGCTTGTTGCAAGCATGAGGCCTTGAGACCGCAGCCTTGTCTGATGTAGTTCACCGAGTCGGGCGTCTTCTCAGGTGGTATGAAGGGGAAGCGCAGTCTGTGTCAATGTGAGTCTAATGCTACCCCTACAAGTCTAGCTGTTCCTTTACGTCTGCTGCCTCAAAAACAAAACGGACCACTTCAGATGAAAACAGACAGCAGGAATTGTTTGAGATATCGGTGTTTTTTTTTTATTTGTATCTGGGGAAGAATTTGAACAGGTATACTGGTTTATCTACCCACTACTAGTCCAGCGATGCTAGAATCATGATAGTGATACAAAATGCAGCTGTAGCATTCACTGGCAACTTGGGTGCAAATAATATATATATATATATATATATATATATATATATGCAGAGTATGTCACTGCTGTCAGGAGAAAACCTCATAAAAACCTGTTGCTCTTTACATTGTGTGTAAATTTCATGATGAATGGACCAAAAGAAAAGGCCCAAAATGACTTGGAAAAAACTATGGTTCCATTGACTTACATTAAAAGTAAAGGAGGTTTTTTTCCTTTTCCTGTAAAGTTACCATTATGGAGATACAAGGTTTTCTTCCGACAACAGCGATGTACTAACTTAGCATATTAAGTTGTGGATGTGAAACTGTGTACGCAGCAACATTAACATAGTATTGGCACAGTTACTGTGTGGAGGTTCATAAGTCACTACACAGGAAACCCATTTTCAGCTCTTTGTAGTGGTTGAAATGCCACATGGTAAGCAGGGGGGGGGTGACAGTTCAAGCAGTGACACATGGATACAGTATTGTATCGTACCACATTCTCTCACAGTCTCCTGTATTATTGCTTGTATTTAAGACTCAGGTGTGTACTGGCTCAGAGCTGACACCCCTGCTAGAAAAACCAGCATAAACTAGCATCCCTGCTGAGAAAAGGACGCTGGGATTAAAACCTGATGGTTTCACTTTCTAATGGGAATTGGTTCAATGGTTACCAGCAGAGACCACTAATTTCCTGTAGGACGCTTTCAGATCCCATTAGGAAACCATCATCTATAATCAGTCTCAGAGCACCTGTTAAACCATTAGAATCCTCTACACTGTGATATCAACCCATCTGGAAACGCACAATAGTGACTACCGGTCAACACCAGAAACCTACAGATATTTTTAATGGGTTTTATATATTTTTCAGCAGGGATATGTTTTGTTTTGGATGCTGCTATGCTGGCCAACCAGCATGGCCATGCAGGGTCACCAGTTAGAGCAGCAGCAGACCAGTATAAAACACCTTAAACCACCTTCAACCAGTATGAATTCCAGGCTGATCTGTGTTGTTTTTCTGCAGGGATATTAGCTTGTGGCTGTAATTAGCTGCACACACATTACCCTCCATCAGTCAGTGCAACTAGAAGAAAACACCATATTTGATTTGATTTTGCTGCATTATAAAGTTGGTGGTTTTGCCGGGTATATGTGAAGCAAAGGCGCTAAGTGCTAGTTAGCATGGCTTCTTTTGAAAACAGCCAGGCAAAGGAAGCCATGCTAGCTAGCACTTAGCGCTTTTGCTGCACATATAGCGAATTAGCTCATACGAGTCAAATTAGCATCCGTAATATAGGCAGAATACAATGTCAACATACTGTTAACCAGTTTAAATAAAGTGTTTTAAGTATTAAACGTTATAATATGGAATTGTTTACCACATAGAACCTGATAGCAAGAGGACAGTGGACCACTATCAGCTTTTCTCTGGTGGCCCACTGGTGTTTAAGCAGCCTAATAGACAAAAATTCCACTTATCGTCGCTCATTTTGCACTTCATTTTTCCTTCATTCTTTTCTTTAGTTATACTTTATAAATTAGTTTAGTAAATAATTCTAATTTAGCACAGTGTCACCAACATTTTCTATAAAATCATTTTATTTCAGGCCTAGTCTTTTTTTTTCCCAGTTGTTTATAATATTTGTCTAAGTTTATTTTCTAAAACGATAGGCTGAACACATGAGAAATTAAATTGTTTCAAGAAATTAAAAACTAGTTGCAGCTTGTATGCAGGACAATAATCTGGGTGGTTCGACCAGCAGTAGCAAACAGTCGGTGGAGTGCTGACCTTATCAAGCCACCAATATGTGCTTGATATCTGGGGATAGCATTGAAACAGCAGTGAACTTTAGTTTAGGGGCAGTCGTGGGCTGGAGGTTAGGGAACCAGCCTCGTGACCAGAAGGTTGCCCTGTTCAAATCCCTTGGCCGACAGCACGTGACTGAAGTGCCCTTGAGCAAGGCACCTAACCCCCACTTGCTACCCAGGCACTGTGTCCCACCGCTCCGGGCAAGTATGCTCACTGCCCCCTAGTGTGTGTTCACTAGTGTGCATGTATGTGGGTGTTTCACTGCACAGATGGGTTAAATGCAGAGGTTTGCTAATGGTTCAAAATAAAAATTAGCTAGCTGCCCACAGTAAACACAAGCCAGTCAGGTTCAAATGACAGAGCTAGTGACACCGTTTGGGTGTTTTAAGAACGGAAGTGGCAGTAAAGCCAATTTTGGACGTCAATTTTGTCATATGTGCAAAGTGCAATCTGAGATCATACTGTACTTCTACTGTACTGTACTTCTAAATGGGAGAATAAATTTCAGACATAATGTCCTAATGTCTAAGAAAGCATGCTGCATTTCCAGATCTGTTGGAAATAATTAGACCTGCATTCTCAGTTCAGATGTCAAGCCAAAGTGCACGTCTGTGATCACCATACGTTCCAATACACCGTTCAGCCGCTGCACTATAGACCACACCAGCATAAGACACATCGCGCTAGCCAACCAGCTAATTTCTGAAATGAATCTCACGGCGTGCTGGTGTAGATGAATGTGCTAATGAGAGACGTGATGGAGATCAGAGCTCGGGGAAGCATTATAAAACTGGCTATTGATCGCCTGCAGCCTTTCAACTCAGCGCCAAGGATGCAGCGCATGGGTGGAAAGCTTCATTCAGGCGAGGCCTCATGACGCATGCTAGCTTTCATTGAGCTAATACCCTGTGCATAATTAGGGTATTTTGTTAATTATCCACGCACAATTGCGGAGAGAAATCATTCTGGAAAATACACAATTGAAGCAATTAAACAGCTCTCATGCAGAACGCACAAATAAAATGCCCAGCGGAGATTAATTGTTTGGGACAAATGGTTTTATGTCTTCTTGAGTGAATATTTGGGCTAATTGGACAATTTAGAGCCTATGCATACAATCCAACCCTTTTATTCCTCACTGAGCTCTAAGACGACATGCACTTCTACACGGCTACAAATTACAAGTGCAATGTACAGTGGGACGTCAATTAAGACAGCCACAGTTTGATACGATACACCGCACAGGACCAGACTTCTGGTCATGATCATTTGAAATAATAGCTTGCTTATCTTCTGGTTGTTGCCTTAACATGCAAGTCTTGTGGTTAGTTGTGCTGCTGGAGTATTTCACCTAATGGCACAGCTTCCTTGTATTATTCATAAATATGGGTCATTCTACAGAAACGTCCACTTTTCTATCTGTCCATAGGAGTCACTGGTGTTACCGATCCTCATTGGTGTCACACATAATAAAGGAACACCAGAGACATTTTTAATGAACAATGCATTTTACAAAGTGGCTGCTACAGAGCATCAAACCACATGTTGTCAATCATGGAATATCCACTAAAATATGTAATTTAATCCATTTGTGTTCTATTTTTTCACAACTACCTCAGAATAAAGTCGGTCACACCAGTGACTTCAGCTAAAAGCTTCGTATGAAATCATGAGCTAAATGAGAAAATCTCTGATAACTGAAAGACACAGTGGACTCACCATGTGCTTTTCTTCATAGATCCTCAGGGAACAGGTAAAAGGAAGTCGAGTGATGTCATCAGTGTGACTTTTATTTCAAAATAAGAGATTTTTGTGTTACGCAGTAACACCAGTGACACGACTCCTGGGGACAACGACTTTCATTATATATTTTATAATATTTATTTGTCATTTGTTTTTTTTATGTCATTTAAATCATATATTCCATAGTCATGTATAAATTATTGTAGTTAAAATTGCAGAAAAATGTGTTTTTCTTCTTCAAAATATGGCCTCAGCCTTTACACGTGACTGTGAGGACGAGCTCTTATGTGGTGCTTGGAATTCAAGATAATTGATTTAAAAACCAATATTGCTAAATTGAGGCTCAAGAAGGTGTAATTGTTAAAATAACGTATTGTTTTATTTAAAAATATAAATAAATTCTAAACATAACGTTTTTTAAGTGTAATATATCTGTAAACGCTAGGGACAGAAAAATGGACGTTTCTGTAAACCCATATATAATGTACCCACGCAAGTTTGGGGCATTTGCTATACTTTGTTAAAACCATCGAGCATAGCGTCGCTATCGGAACTCATATCTCCAAAAAAAGCAACTTTAAAGCAGAAGGAGAAACATCTTTTCAACAAAGTCATTTTGACCATTTCATTTGTTCATCAAGATATTCTGACACAGTGTAAAAGGCAGCTGGGAAAAAAATTAAAAGCAACAAAAACGGAGATTCAAGGTTTTGTTCTGACAGCGACGATATGTTTATTCATCATAAATATTGGTGACTCTCAACCTTTACGAACGGCAAACCAGAGCTTTGCATTTTCATGAGCCCAAGCGTTTGCATATCTTGACGCAGGGTGGAAAACTGGCTCTATGCATGCGGATGGACGAGACACACGCAAAGCATTTTTTCCTGTGATAATGAAAGCTTGTCTTGCAATGTATGACATGTCATTATAAACATGCACTGCCACTTGTAAATGGCGAAATAAAGTCTCTGATATGAGGAGAAATACATTTATAACTGAAGGAAAGTAACACAGCGGTGGTGGAAAATGGCAAGTTTAAAGTTTAAACTCAAATGCTTCAGTATTTGAGCTGAGGAGTGTTGCTGGGAACCCTGGTGATACCCAGTCCAGTCTTGTCCTCAAAGCTGGTGTGGTTACAGGTGTTCATTCCAATAAAGCAGGAGAAAACTTGATCAATTATTTGAAGACTGACAATCAGAATGTGCTCTGCTTGTTTGGACATAAAACCTGCAGCCACACCGGGCCTTTGCGGATAAGACTGGCCACCTTTGTGCTACACGCTGCCTCGGTTTAAGCCTACGGAGCTCCTTCTCACAGGCAGCTGCTTGGTTTTGGCGCTAAAACGACATGATATTATGACAATGGCACTGAAGAATGAGGAGATGCTGCAGTGAACCCAAACAAAGGTCTTTATTTGAATGAATAGGCAATGAATATGCAGAGCATGCACTGTACTTTTTACACCTCTGTTGCTCTACCTACCTACACACTTAAAAAGATGGTTCTTCAAGGGTTCTTTCATAAAGAAAATGGTTCTATACAGTACCAAGAACACTCAAAGAACCCTTTGCATGGTTCTTTGCATCATTAAATGGTTCTGGAGAATGTGTTTTATATGGTTCCTTTTTTGAAAAGTGTTCTATATAGCACCAAAAAGGGTTCTTCTATTGTCACAGGCTTGACATCGTAACAAAAGAAGAACCCTTTTTCGTGCTATATAGAATGTTCTATATAGAACCATCTGTAGCATATTCTCCATCAATCTGAAGAACCATTTTACCATACAAAGAACCCTTTAATCGGGCAAAGGGTTCTTTGAGTGCTCTTGGTTCTACATTGAACCAAGTTCTTTACTAAAGAACCCTTGAAGAACCATCATTTTTAAGAGTGTAGTGTCTGTTGAATTGGGGTAGCTTTGGGGGGCCTATATTGAAGTGTAAGTTACTCCACCCTTATACACGCCCCTTTTTGACCACAGCCCTGGTATTAGCCTTTGAATGGCATCTGTTCATACAAATCAAAGGCTAATAGCAAAAAACAGAAAAACTATAGACTCTGTACTGCAGTTTGCCATGGTAACAGCAGTGACTGGACCTTATCTTCATTGGCTAGGTCAGTCTCCGTCATGCATAATCGCTTCTAAAGGGCAGCAAGGGACATGGCTGGCACTGCCAGAGCCTGGCACACTCCCACTCACCCAGTTCCATTAAAGAAGGGTCATCTTTATTAATGAGGAGGAGAAGTGACAGTAATTACAGCCAAGTAAAATAACGCTAATACATCTGAGGATTCGCAAAAAGGCTTTTTTAAATTGTCTGGCTGTGTTTGGGACACAAGACTTAAAGAAGACAAGATAACATGGGCAAAATATTACATTGTGGTAATATTGCTACATGTTGCCTTGTAATATTCTTAATAGATTAACATGGAACGATCAAAAAGTGACTTTTTGACCAAAATTACTGTCATTTCTTAGTTTCCATGACACATGACAAAACATACACCCAAAGAAACACTCATTAGAAACAACTGAGGCAGATCAGGATGTTCACTACATAACACAAATACCATGTAATTTGCTAGAGGTTTCATTTGCATATTGCAGCCCTCTGCAGAATCAGTATTACAGAGGCTGATATTGCAATAATGCATTTTGCAACCATATGCTGTGATGTCACAACCATATATTGTGCAATCTGCATCTGTGGCACATGGTCGATTACCACAAACACCAACTGTCCCTGTACTTAGTAAAGGAACGCAAATACTTGAATCCACTGCATTCTATATAACCACGCCCACTCACCCAGCCTTCATACTCTCACTGAATAACCACGCCCACTCACCCAGCCTTCATACTCTCACTGAATAACCACGCCCACTCACCCAGCCTTCATGCTCTCACTGAATAACCATGCCCACTCACCCAGCCTTCATGCTCTCACTGAATAACCACGCCCACTCACCCAGCCTTCATGCTCTCACTGAATAACCATGCCCACTCACCCAGCCTTCATACTCTCACTGAATAACCACGCCCACTCACCCAGCCTTCATACTCTCACTGAATAACCACGCCCACTCATCCAGCCTTCATGCTCTCACTGAATAACCACGCCCACTCACCCAGCCTTCATACTCTCACTGAATAACCACGCCCACTCATCCAGCCTTCATGCTCTCACTGAATAACCACGCCCACTCACCCAGCCTTCATACTCTCACTGAATAACCACGCCCACTCACCCAGCCTTCATACTCTCACTGAATAACCACGCCCACTCACCCAGGCTTCACACTCTCACTGAATAACCACGCCCACTCACCCAGCCTTCATACTCTCACTGAATAACCACACCCACTCACCCAGCCTTCACGCTCTCACTGAATAACCACGCCCACTCACCCAGCCTTCATACTGTCACCTGAATAACCACGCCCACTCACCCAGCCTTCATACTCTCACTGAATAACCACGCCCACTCACCCAGCCTTCATATTGTCACTGAATAACCACGCCCACTCACCCAGCCTTCATACTCTCACTGAATAACCACGCCCACTCACCCAGCCTTCATACTCTCACTGAATAGCCACGCCCACTCACCCAGCCTTCATACTGTCACTGAATAACCACGCCCACTCACCCAGCCTTCATACTGTCACTGAATAACCACGCCCACTCACCCAGGCTTCACACTCTCACTGAATAACCACGCCCACTCACCCAGCCTTCATGCTCTCACTGAATAACCACACCCACTCACCCAGGCTTCACACTGTCACTGAATAACCACGCCCACTTTATACTTTCACTGAATAACCAAACCAGCGACCTTCCGGTCACAAAGCTTGTTCCCTAACCTCTCGGCCACGACTGCCCCACAAAGTCACAGTGTAAAACAGTGTAAAACGCATCACACAAAGACTTGATTAAGATGTCTCTTCATAGACAACAAAACAGCAAGACTGTCTCCTTTAATAAATAATTAGAACCTTTTTAAAGCTGAAAAAAACTCCACATAATGTAAAGACTCTGTATGAATTAATTAAACGCTTTGCCTCACAACTGTTCAAACCAACCCTTCATTTAAAAAAGTGTGCGCTATGGAAGCAGCAGATACAGATTAGATTGAAAAACAGCAGATCTTCAAAAAATCTGCTCTTCTAAGTCTGGCTTTGAGTTTACTAGCAAAAAGCAAAATAAATCCCCTTTAAACGGGCGCGGCCGTCTACAGAACTATTGTTCTTTGCTGCAGAACTGAACTGGGCCTGAGACGTGCAGGAGTTGCGAGCGCTGTGTTGAATCTTGTGCGACTGCTTGTCTAACAGCGTGCTGTTCTTGTCTAATAGCATGCTGCAGGTTTGAGTGCACATTGCGAAAAGGGAACAGCAATGCTGAGCCACTCGATAATGCAATAAGCTGGCATGGCTCCAAATGCTCAGTCGCAGCACATGTTCAAGTGTCTGGACTCTGTGCGCTCACGTCTTTTCAAGTGCTCGCCAGCAAACTGCGGCAGGTAATCAACTCCAGCACATTCCTGCTGAAGCCTCATATCTGCTCATTGTGCCTCTGCTGCTGCGCTACACTTTGCCATGTCCAGCTGATAGCTCTGAGTATGATGCCCTGTGATGCTGATGCTTGTAGTGGGCAAAATGATGTGTTATATGATATGTTCTCATTAGAGTGAGTAAATTACGTTACAATATGAGTTTTTGTGCACATGATACTTTGGTAAGTACGTCTAGAACAACTGCGGATTTCCAACTATGGAATAAAGACAGATTTTGATGAATTATAGTGCCTATAGTGCATAGTAACCAGCAGCTGATTGGATGTCAGCCCATCATGACCTTAAGTCGTTTACCAGTTGTTTGATTTCATGAATATATAACTGCAAGTAGCTAAGAACACAATATAAAGGCAGAATACTTTGTTGAGTAAAATAATTTAGTCCAATCATTTAATTCGGACCAAATGACCCACCTTACGACAGCTGAAAGGTAGCGAGATAGGTTCACCAGAATGGTGGAGAAAGTAACACAGGTACCTACAACAGCTTGCACTGCTGAAGAAAGAAAGAAAAGAGAGGCAGAAGAAGAACAGGCTTTGCAAAAAAGAAACTGGATAAACAAGAGGTCAAACCAGAATGAACATCGGTGTGGCTTTCCACCAGCGGCAAAACCTGAGGGAGCTGAAAGGCCTGAAAAGTGACACCATGGTTGCTATTTTTCTGTTGGATGAGTAATTATTTAGTTTGTTTTGAAATGAAATGAAAATGAAATTAATCTTTTTAGCCAACTTTGTCTGAACACATCGGAATTAGACCTCCGCATTTAACCCATCTGTGCAGTGAAACACCACATACACACTAGTGAACACACACACTAGGGGGCAGTGAGCACACTTGCCCAGAGCGGTGGGCAGCCCTATCTATGGCGCCCAGGGAGCAGTTGGGGGTTAGGTGCCTTGCTCAAGGGCACTTCAGTCATTTACTGTCAGCTGAGGGGATCGAACCAGCAAGGCTGGTTCCCTAACCTCCAGCCCACGACTGCCCCAAGTTGTTTTGCTACTGATGCAGCTATATTATGTATTAGGTCAGAGCTGTGTGGTGAGGTGTACGCTAGCTAGCCAAGATTATCTTGTATGTAATCAGTGTGTGTAGGCTCGTGGGCTTTGCATGTTCCCGTGTTTCAGGAGAGTGACTTTGGACGGAGGGCTGAAAGTAAAGGGTGGGATTTTTTCGGTTCGGTTTTTTCAAAAAACTAGCTTGCACTCACTGTTTGCTACAAAGTCACCTACTCCAGCTTTAAAGTACAACTAAACTTCCCATTTCTTATTTTCATCCCTACCCCTTGTTTCTGAGTGTCACCTTGCCCCTTGGAACTGAGGTACAACAGGTACTGATAACATACTCACTTTTGGGGGTTTCTTGGGTTATTCATGCAGCCATTTTGCCAGTGTTTCTTTTTTCTCATAACACTCAGTTTGGAGTAGGCCTATGAAAAACCATGTAGCCCTAACACTTCACTCTACCCCTCTATCTCAACAAGAATCGGGACACCCTACCCCTAGACATAAACATGTAAAAACAAAGCGGTAGGGCTAAATGGTAGTGGCGAGGGGTGAAATGGGATCGGGCCGTTGTGTTGGCCATTGACTCAACATCAACCAGCGATCCTCACTGATAGTTGAATAGCTGTTGATCCAGCGTCAGCACTGACGCTGGTTTAACATTATACAACAGTCAGTTCCGGCCACGCAAGCTGATTGGTTGAGAAGCGTTCTAACCATCCTGTTATTTCGCCATAACATCACGTTTTGTTCACACTACACTACTACAAACGGAGACGACACTAAATTCCCAAACTGTCATCACCACTGAGCAGCTTTTCAGTCGGCAGCTGTGACAGAAGAACAGCTAAACAACCTGGAATCAGCCAGAAATGAACCCAATACCATTCACCACAGTTTGGGAATTTAGTGTAAGGAGCTGGAGAACGAACTGCTGGCTGTGCAGCGAGTGGGCGGAGCTCGTTACTCTGACGTAGCAACAAGCTGCTCGTTAAGGAACTATAATTTGGTGAAGGAACCGCGAACATTAAAACATATTAAACGCGGCGTTCACGGCCCAGTTTATTAATTTATTACTTTATTTATTTAACTGTTGTATAAAAGCAATAGAACGCTCTCGTGTTCTATCTGAAAGCTTAGCCAATTCAGTTACATATTTGCTGAACACCACTTCCTAGGCATGTAACAGAGACTCAAATCCAGAGCACTGGTAGGTGAGTGCACTACCCAAGGACTTTTATTCCTACATGGCAGTGCCTGTTGGATGGGGATTGAACCTATAACCTTCTGCATGCGTGATAATTGCATTACCCACTGCACCATCCATGCTATCAACAACAGTCTCACTCAAATGCAACACCTACCTTTTGCCCAACATCAAGTCAACACTGTTTCAGTCAAAGCTTGCTATCTGGGACTGTTTTGCTGCTGCTGCCAACATCTTCTCAAACCCCAGACAAACAAATAGTGTGATACATATCGTGTATGATGAAAATATCTTCAAGTATTGCAGTGTTTTTGTCATATCCATCCACTCTTTAAGCGGAACTGCTCTGCACAAGATCTGCAGCTTCGGCCTCTTCACTCTGGATCCGCAGCTATCACTCAGATACGATCTCAGAGAACATGAGATGTAGATGGAGAGAGTGACTCGTCTCAGTGAAGTATGACACTGCTTTTAAGAGCAGAGATAAACCACAGCTAGCAGGGAACTTTCATCCTCTTACACTTTCACAAAGCGTAACACGGCTTTTACGAGACTGCACTGTCTGCTTTATTGGAAACAATGCACTTGTACATCCACTTACTGTCCCCTTTTGCGCTCCACCTGCCTTAAAGCTCCACTCTACAAGTGTACAATTACAGACTGCAGCCCATCTGTTGCTACACAGTTTACCAGCCCCCTTCTGCCCCTTTCGTCATCGGTCCGTTTCTGACTACAGGACCAGATATTGTCCAGATATTGCTGTGGTGGTGGACCATTCTCAGTGACATGGACATCGTGGTGGCACTGTTGTAATGGTACTCCTTCTCTATGATGTGAAATGAATGCCTGACTATGGACACAATGTCAACATATTCCCAAAACATGCAGATGTAACAAGTCCCAAGTTTTTGTGACTTATATAACCCAATCTGGGTGATGCATCGTTTGATGGGAATCGCCATCACCGTATGAATACAGGGATAACTGGACTCATACAGCTGTCTGAAAATGTCTGAAAACTAAACATAACTCATGAAAGAACACAGTTTGGTTTAACTAGCTCTCGACTGACCAGCGCAGCAGACAGCTAACATGTTAAGAGACTCTTTTAGAAATATTTACAGACCTTATTTTAAGAAAGAATATTAAAAGAGCAAAACAAAGCAAAGAATGTGTTACATGTGTTAGAGTATTAGATGAGTTGAATGTCCTTGTTAATGAGCCACTATACGTAGTATTGAAACCAATATATATATATATATATATGTGTGTGTGTGTAAGATGTTCCAAAATTACTAAAAATGTCTGGTTACATTACAAGCACAGTATTACGTACACACACACATATATATATATATATATATATATATATATATATATATATATATATATCGCTGTTGTTGGAAGAAAACCTTGTATCTCCAAAATAGTAACTTTACAGGAAAAGGAAAAAACCTACTTTACTTCCAATGTAACTCAATGGAACCAGACGTCTTTCCAAGTCATTTTGGCCATTTTTTTTGGTCTATTCTTCATGGAATTTACACACAATGTAAAGGGCAACAGGCATTTTCAGATTATATGAAAAACTGAAAAATGTATATATATAATTTATGTGTGGTTTATACTCAAAACATACATAAACGAATGAATGAATGAATAAATGAATGAAAATTTAAAAAAAAGGTTGAGAGTGGAGAATGTCCAGCCAAGAAAAGCTCTGTGGTCACAAACTGACCGCTGGTGAAGGGCTAGAGGAGGGCTAATACAAACTGTTCATCAACAGATGGGCTACAGTCTTCTGTACACCAGCGAGGAGGTGGAGATTCAACTAAAGTGGTGTATTTAATGTCTCTGTACAAAAAAAACCACAATCCCACACAAAGCACCATCAAATGCACAGACAGTGAAGAGGTGAGCAGTAGTTTGTTACGGGGTCCTGAGTGGCTGTCGGATACAGACTTGAAGAGCGTCTGCGGCATGTGTCACTGAAGCAATCTAACATGATGCGCCAGCTTGTACATCCACACAGCTTTAGCTTTCCCCAGTGGGGCACGCGAACGCGCCGGCTTTTGAAGAGCCCCTGCCTCCTGTATGCAGCTTAATTGATTTAGTTTCTCTAACATGTGTCCGGCCTCTGAGGCACGGTCATCCATCAAAGCAGCAGCGCTGGGCTGGGCAAAGCTGTCGCTCAGTGAGTCGTGAAGTGTCTGGCTGGGCTGCGGGTGGGGTGATCTGGTCAGCAGTAGGGATGGGCACTATTAGAGTAAGCAACTACCAGTTTGATTGGTAAAATGCAACTTGAAATTCACAAAGTGATTTTGCTTCACTTAAGATTACACAAAAATCTCATTCAGCCTAATGAGAAACTGTAGAACAGACTCAGTTTATATCACAATACCTACATTTAGAGTCGGTTATTCATTCAAGCAAATGTTCTGGGCTTAGGGTTAGTATATATATATATATATATTCCCCACAGAAATATGTGGGTTCATTAAAATAGTAGCTATAATTTTAAAATTTATTGAACATTACTGTGATACGTATTGTATATGCAAAATGCAAAAAAGGTGAAAATCATAATGTTTAATTGTGATTTGTGCCCTATCAGGGTAACCTATGGCACCATCACCTGTTTTCCCTGATGGAGCTCACCTGACCCCGCTAATGAGGGTGTGGTCATCAATCAGTGAGCTGAATTGGGCACAATTCGATTATTTAACACACAAATAGAGACCAATACAGCTTCAGTCTGGAGGAGGCGCCCCAAATCCTGCTGCAGTACTGAGGGGATCGCCCCGCCACCCCCGCAGCGCTCTTTCATCTCCAGATCGGAGCGGAGACCCCTCAAAGACCCTCACACTCTCTCTCTCTCTCTCTCTCTCTCTCTCTCTCTCTCTGTCTCTCTCTCTCCCGGAACGTCAACACACACAGACGAGCGGTTTCTGCACATCATTACCTCCCACACACAGTCACTTCACACCACTGTAGAACAGCAACGAGAGAGAGGCGCTAAAGAGAGAGAGAGAGAGCAAAAGGAGAAAGAGAGGGAGAGAGCAAGAGAGGGAAGAGAGAGAGAGAGAGAGAGAGAGAGAGAGAGATACAGAAAGATGCTAAGAGAGGGAGATGGGGAGAAGGAGAGAGAGAGAGCAAAAGAAGAGGGAGAGAGAGAGAAAGCAGAAGAGGAAAGGGAGAGTGACAAAGAGAGATGATAAGAGAGGGTGAAGAGAGAGAGAGAGCAAAAGAAGAGGGAGAGAGAGAGAAAGCAGAAGAGGAAAGGGAGAGTGACAAAGAGAGATGATAAGAGAGGGTGAAGAGAGAGAGAGAGAGAGCAAAAAGAGAAAGAGGGAGAGAGAGAGTAAGAAGGGAAAATGAAAGAAAGAGAGAGAAAGAGATAGAGAGAGAGGAAAAGAAGGGAGAGAGCAAGAGGGGTGAATGAAAGAAAGAGGGAAAGAGAGATAGACAGAAAACTAGAGGGGAAGAAAGAGACGCTAAGACGGAGAAAGAGAGAGAGGGAAAATGAAAGAAAGAGACAGAAAGGGCAGGGAGAGAGATAGAGAGAGAGAGAGAGAGAGCTAATTTGAATTTGAATTTGAGAGAGAGAGAGAGGGAAAAGAGACAGAGATACTAAGAGAGAGAGAGAGAGAGAGAGGGAAAAGAGACAGAGAGAGATGCTAAGAGAGAGAGAGAGAGACAGACAGAGAGAGGGTGAAGAGACAGAGCAAAAAGAGAAGGAAAGGGAGAGAGAGCAAGAGGGGAAACGATAGAGAGAGAAAGAGAGAGAGAGAGAGAGAGAGAGAGAGAGAGAGAGAGACAGAGAGAGAGACAGAGAGAGAGAGAGAGAGAGACAGAGAGAGAGACAGAAAGAGAGAGAGAGAGAGACAGAGAGACAGAGAGAGAGAGAGAGCTGACGTATCAGAGGCAGAGTGACTCCTGACTGTATGAGGATGTTTGATCTGTAATTACGAACAAACAAACATCTGCAGCTGCTGATCATCACAGTTTTGCAGCAGGAGCAGAACTGAACTGTGTCTCCTCTCAGAGGAGCAGCTCCGCAGAGTAAACGCTCACTTTGCCTCACGGAGGAGAAAACAGGTGTCACGCTGCACTCTGACTGAGGCACACGACGCTCTAAACTGTGAACCAGAATCTAAATATTCCTTTAGATCACGGTTTTTACATCATCATCAGGCAGCAGAGCGTGTGACCAGGATTTAAGGGGCAACTTCAACATTATAAAATCATGATGCAACAGATTAAAGGGGAATTCCACCAGTTTTCATGCATAATCAAAAGGGAAAGATGCTAAACAAATGTGAAATGCTTCGTTTTTGAGAAACTTGCCGAGTCAGAATTGTTCACAGCGGTGTTGATAGGAACCAGACGTCCAAAAAACATTTTTTTAATGACTTATTTTTTCACATTTATGACTATTTTACCATCATCAACTCTGAAGTCAACTCTAAATAAAACGGCTATATTTGTGTTGTAGTCATGCAGAAATGATGTCTACAGCATTATGCAGAAATTTAGAAAATTCTGTGGAGTTCCCCTTTGAGTTAAGAAGGGTGAAGGAAGAAATGTAAACCTGACCTCTGTAGCAAACTGTCAGCCAGAGCAGCTCAAGAAACTGCCCCCCAAACTCGCACACGTCCAAGCCCAGCATCTCGCCCCACAGGTCTTTACCGACGACCGATGGACCAAAATCAGCGTCCGGCACGGAAAAAAGTGACCACGCACAAAATAAACGGCTAAAAACCGTGGAGGACTCAGATCAGCATCCCTCAGAGCGGAGAGACAGAGGAGCCCCCCGGTTTGGGTGGGGAACAGAGAGAGAGAGAGAGAGTGTAAATGCAGACGAGACGCGTGTGTAATCCGTGCAGGACCGGCTCTCTCTCTCTCTCCCTCTCTTTCTCTCTCTCACTCTCTTTCTCTCTCTCCCCCTCTCTCTCTCTCTCTTTCTCCCTCTCTCTATGCTCTGCAGACACTATCGATTCAGCAGCATCACCACCACACACGCCTCGAGCAACCACATCACTCATTACACTGCGATGATCTCATCCTCTCTCTCTCCTTCTCTCTCCCTGCCTCTCTCTCCCTCACTCCCCCCTCTCCCTTTCTCCCTCTCTTTCACTCCGTCTTCCTCTAACTCCCCCTCACTCTCTCCCTCTCTCACTCCCTTTCTCTCTCTCCTTCTCTCACTCCTATTCTCCCTCTCTCTCCCCTTCTCTCTTCCTCTTACTCCACCTTTCTCTCTCCCTTACTCCCTCTCTTTCCCTCTCTCTCTCCCCGACATTCTTTATTCGCTCCTCCGCTCCGCCCTGCCTGCACATCTCTATTCTCCAGACACTCGTTACGCTGCTCCCTTTTTCTCTCCTTTATCACAATTTCCTTCTTTTCATCTCTCTCTCTCTCTCTCTCTTCAGCTTGCTTCATTGTCTCTTCTTTCTCTCTCTCTACTCGTCTCTCTTCATGTCCGCATTTTCCCCCTTTTTCTGTCTCTGCAGTTTTCTGTTTGGGTTCCTCTCTCTCTCTCTCTCTCTCTCTCTCTCTCTCTCCCCTCTATCATTTTAACATCTCTGGGTGTCCACAACTCTCTCCTTTCCCTTCGTCTCTCTCTCTCTCTCTCTTTACTCTAGTTCTCGTCTTTGTGTCTGCAGTTTCTTTTTGTTTTCTCTCTCTCACTCTCTGATCTCCCCCTTTCATTTGAATCACCTCTCTTCATCCTTACAACTTCTCTCTCTCCTCTTTCGCTCTATCACTTTTTTCATGTCTCCCTCATTCATTTTTATCACCTATTTGCATGTCTGATCCTTTTCCTTCTCTCTCTTCGTCTTTCTCTTCTCCCTGTCTGGATCTCCTTTTCATCTTAATACTTTTTTTTTGCATGTCTGTGACTTTCTTTCTCTTTTCTTTCTCTCTCTCTCTCTGTACTCATCTCTTTCTCCATGTCTGCGGTTTCCTCTTTGGAATCTCTCTCTCTCTCTCAACCTGGCTCTTTTATTTTTATTACGTCTGCAGCTCTGTCGTCCTTCTTTCTCACTCATCTTTCTATATATCTGGGGTCTCTCTCTCTCTTCTGTCTCTCTGGATCTCCCTCTTTCATTTTCAACACTTCTTTGCCTCTCTGTCCTTCTCTCCCTCTTCTTTCTCTTCCTCTGCAGTGTTCTCGTTTGGAGTCTCTCTCTTTCTTGCTGTCTCGGATCTCCCTCTTTTACCTCCTCTCTCTCTCTCTCTCTCTCTCTCTCTCTCTCTCGTAGTCTTCTTCTCTAGCGTCTGTGCTCCGCTCCCTCCATTTGTCATCCGTCACTCAGGGTTATCAGCCTGTCCTGACTACCGTGGTTGCCATGGAAATACCCATCCCTCCCAGCTATATGACTCTGTTAGAGCTGGACGATATGTGGTCTATACTGAAACAGCGGCAGGGTGTTTATCGCTGTTGTCGGAAGAAAATCTCGCATCTCCATTTTTGACGTTTTTCAGTTTTTGACTTAATTTGAAAAAGCCTGTTACCCTTTACATTGTGCGTAAATTTCATAATGAATGGACTAAAAGAAACGACCCAAAATGACTTGGAAAAAAGTCTGGTTCCATTGACTTACATTAAAAGTACAGTAGGTTTTTTCCCTCTCCTGTAAAGTTACCATTTTGGGGATACGAGGTTTTCTTCCGACAGCAGCGAAATATATTAAACAGAATGTTCTGAAAGACTCTCGCTTTCTTTTTGGTGAAGCGTTCTTTCAAAAGGTGAGTTTCAGATCGTCATGGTTTGTTACACTCTAAAAACAGAAGTGTTAAAGAACAACACCTTCTGTCTCTAACTAGACACGGCGGTGTGTTCAGCTGGAGGCGACACGTTCTGCGATACTTTTAACACAGAATGCGTTAAATCAGAAAACAATACGACACAACAACTGTTAAAACAGGTAACAAAAGTAAGCGTGTTGCTCATTTAACACAGGGCTCGTTCTCCTTTGGAGAGGGAATTGAGTTCTTTGAGTGTTCACGGTTCTATATAGAAACATTTTCTTTACTCAAGAACCCGTGAAGAACCATCTTTTTAAAAGAAACTTTACACGGCGAGAACAAAACGATGTATTAAAAAATACAAGCTGCTAATCTGGTTCTTCAAGGGTTCTTTAGTAAAGAAAACTGTGCTATATACAAGCGTGAACACTCAAAGAACCCTCTGCATGATTAAAGGGTTCTTTGCATCCTGAAAGCGTTTTTCAGATGATGGAGAATGTGTTGTAGATGGTTCTATATAGAACGCTTTTTGAAAAGGGCTCTATATAGCACCAAAAAGGGCTCGGCTATTGTTACAAGCCAAAGAACTCCTTTTTTGGTACTATACAGAACCCTTTTTTGCTGAGAGTGTAGTTATCTAGTTGAGCAATTGAATGTGTTGCATGCAACTGTTCTTGCTTTGTGTAACTGCAGAGTTGCATAAACTTTTATGTTGCATGCAACTCACAACAGGCTTCACTGTGTAAAACCAGCCTAAGATGATCAGGCCAGACTCTGATGTTTACACCTCTGTGCTTCACAGAACCCTTAATGCAGCCTGGCTGGACTTTAGGTTCCTTCATAAATGACCACATGATAACGAACAAAATGATATTTGTTTCAGGGTAAAAAGTTGTGTATTTATTAAAAACGTGATATCTGACAATCAGGTTTTCCCCTCGTTTCTTAAGTGCTTGTACAAATTATTGACCAAATCTAAATTGCTGGAGTTTTTTGCACATTATTCTGTACTTGAAATTTGAAAACTGTGCAGCAGTACTGCATACCTAAGCAACAGAACCCGAGAGGGAGTGTGTTATTGCGAAATAACATCACAGCTGTGATTTTATTCCTGATAACACACTCCTCGAGTGTTCTGTTGCTTTTATACAACAGTTAAATAAATAAAGTAATAAATTAATAAACTGGTCCGTGAACGCAGCGTTTAATATGTTTTAATGTTCACAGTTTCTTCACCAAATTATAGTTCCTTAACAAGCAGCTTGTTGCTACGTCAGAGTAACGAGCTCCGCCCACTCGCTGCACAGCCAGCAGTTTGTTCTCCAGCTCCTTACACTAAATTCCCAAACTGTCATCACCACTGAGCAGCTTTTCAGTCGGCAGCTGAGACAGAAGAACAGCTAAACAACCTGGAATCAGCCAGAAATGAACCCAATACCATTCGCCAAACATGTAGTCTGATCTTCAGAGTCTGACCAAATCAGATTGAGCCATAAAACTGCCACAATATCAAGTTCAGCTCAGTTTTGTCAGTTTTTGCCAGATCAGTATTAATGTTGTTTTGTTCCAGCCAGTCTGTAAAGCATCTTTTCTGGCTGATTCCAGGTTGTTTAGCTGTTCTTCTGTCACAGCTGCCGACTGAAAAGCTGCTCAGTGGTGACGACAGTTTGGGAGTTTAGTGTCGTCTCATCTTCAGAGTCTGACCAAATCGGCTGTCGGTCAAATGTGATCTTAAAAGTGTCCATTTTCTGTTTGTGGCAAAGTAAGAAGTAAAAACGTTCAAATGGCTTGAGCGTCTCCTACAGCTGTCAAAGTACTATTGGTAAGCTCAGGCTGTACTAGTGGAACATATAGTGATAGATATAGATATGAATACACCTTTAAAATGTTCCTCAGGGCAAACATGCTCTGACATACTTGGCATTCACGGGCCTCAACTTTCACATTCCATCAGACCTGCACGTACCTGCACAGCAGCAGTTAAAATTTGGTGAACAATCACCTTTGCACACCCCCACCCCCACTCCCCCCATGCCTAACACAGTCGATCAGCCGAGACATGTTTGGGTTGCTGCCTTAGTTCTGCACTGGAGCTTGAGTAGCTAACAAGTACTAGAAGTTTATAGCCGCTAGGTTAGCATTGTGCAAACTGCCCTGTCATCACACGCTGCCTGAACTGGCCTGCATGAGTTATTACATAATCTTGAATAGACTTGGATTTCGGGAGTTAGCACAATGCTACTCTTGGGGGTTATAGGCTGCCTTTGCTTGTTAGCTACAGCCCAGATAGCAGACAGTTTCGGGCCGATTCTGGCTTGTGTTGGTTGACTGGAGGTAGATGTTGGGCATGCGGGCCAGAATAGGGTCAGATCCTGGGCAGCTTCATCCCATTTTGCCTCGTGTCTACATTTGTGGGACAATTCCGGCGTGAATGTTGTGGACCAACAATGTAGTTGGGTCCAGACTGGGGCCAGATTTGGGCCACATCCTTTAGTTCTTCTCACTTTACAGTGCGTGGACCAGATCTGGGCCGAGGACCCAGCCATATACTGGGCCAGAACAAACCAAGGATGTGGCCCACAAGTGGCCCAGACAAATTTTGCTAACTGGGAATTAGACAGTTTATAGCCGCTGGGTTAGCCTTGCGCAAACTGCCCTGCCATCACACAGTGCCTGAAACGGCCTGCGTGCTTTCAAACTGAGTTGTTAAGTAATCCTAAATAGACAGGGAGTTAGCACAATGCTCGTGTTGTGGGTTACGTGCTGCCTTCGCTTGTTAGCCTCGTTGCTCCGAAACCAAAGAAGCAAACTTCAGACACCAAACATATTTTGGAGGCAATGACTTAACAAGCATTATCGTGCCCAAATTCTTTAAATAAGTTAATATTTACATAACATTATTGCATTCCACACATATATCTTCAGTACATCAAAGTGAAATTCATTTTACAAAATCTAAAAATGTCAAGTGGTCCAACCATACCCAGTCAGCGAGCATATATCGGTCCACTGGCTTGATAAAGTCGGCACCCTACTGCTGGTCCACCCTCGGACCACCCAGATTACTGTCCTGCATACAAGCTCTAACTAGATTTTAATCTCATCAAACAGATTTTAAATGCACAGAAATGTTTATTTTAGAAAATAAACATAGACAAATATTATAAACAACTGAGAGAGAAAAAAATAATGACCAGGCCTGATCTAAAATGATTTTATAGAAAATGTTGTTGCTGACCCTGTGCTGATTAAAATTATTTACTGAACTAATTTACGAAATATAACTAAAGAAAGGAAGGAAGAAAAATAAGTAAACTGGACTGTGAGTGGAAAATGAGTGAGGATAAGTGGAATTTTGTCTAATACTCTGCTTAAACACTGGTGGACCACCCAGAAAATGCTGAGCCAAATGCCAGTGGGCCACCAACTTTGCTATCAGTGGGCCAACAGTGGTCCACTGTCCTCTTGCTATCAGGATATGTGCAGATTAACAATTAACAAAGCTAATCTAGTCTCATAAATTAATTTGAAACAAAACAGTCTGACATGATCTCATGTTTGAAACCTTTAAAATCGTGCTGAAAAAGGATTTGGTCCATAATGATTTTCTCAAATGTGACATGGCACAACTGGCAACAGAGGACTTTTATTCTGACATGCTTGTAAGAAAGAGTGGGCAGCATACAGCACCATAAAGAAGACACCAAGTGACCTTCATGGTGCAATGCCAAGGTCAGCAGCCCTTTCGTAAATGTTGAAGAGATGGTCATTTCTGGGTTGTGGTTAGTCAATAAACATTTTTTTAACCCCTTAAAGGGCTGGGGACCAAAGCTTTATTACACACCTCTATAACCTAAGAATAGCTCAGCCAGTTTGCATTGAAGTCCCTGTAGTAACTGAATAATAAGCCTGTATGTAATAAGCCTGGGATTTTTAGGGGTTAAATGATCACTTATGGCTGATCGATTATGTATGTGGTCAGGGGGGGGGAACTGTAGGACTCAGTAAGTATTCGCTGGGCTGGACAGCACGATTAGAACGTTACTCTGACAGGTACAGGCAGGTAGTGCTGCTCACTGGAATGTAACAGGATGTTTCTACGAGTTCTGCAGATCTAACACGCCAGTTTAGAGCGGCAGAGAAGAGTTAGAGCTGCGTTTCCATGGTGTGATGTGCATCTGAGGACAGTGTAGATCACAATAAACGAGGGTGTGGGACTCGTTCAACAGGTCACTGGATAGGTCTCGAAATGCGGAAATAATTGGGATCATATATCATAACAAAACGTATCCTTTCTGAAACGGCAGATTCACATGAGAAGGAAACGCTCAACGCTAACATACAGTCATATGCAGGTTTGAACACTTATGCTCAAGTTGCATGCACATGTTCTAAGCTGCTTATCCTCCTAGGTCACTTTGCTGAATTCAACACACTGGAAAACTGATAACTATAAAACTACATAAAATCATAAAACTACATAAAGTCATAGGTTTATTTGATCCATCTGCACATGTGGACACCTTACTGTGTATATTGCACTTTCTGTACCCCCTACTGTGCATCTCACACATCTGGACACTCCACACCTGGACACTTTTTTTCAGTACCAATATATGCACATGTTTATTCAGTATTATATGCTGTTATTGCACTGCCTTTTTCATCCCAGGTTATTGATCTTATTGCAGATTTCTGTATATTTCTATTTGTATATATGCCTGTAGATGTTTTTTTTGTATTTATTCTTCTTTTTATATTGTTTCACCCTTATTATTATTGTCCTGTGTTGTGTGACTGCTACTGGCTGTCACACTTTCCACATTTTGTTTTATTTTTAAATATATACATTTTTCACAATGTTAAATATATAGTATATAAACAGTAAATATACAGTGATATAAAAGTAAAGTGTATAAGTATATAAAAATAAATATACAATAAAGAAACATTAAAATATGCAGACGTATGCTCTGTGTAGGACATGTTTTTTTTCTATTCATCATGAAATGTTCACATAATGTTAAAAAGGGCAGCTCAAATTTTAAACTTTCACCATCGTTAGCTTGCCGCTAACATAACACTGAAAACTGCATAGAGAGGCTAGCAGAAATTAGCATTGCTGCAGTGGCGATTTCTATTATAATCAAATAAAAAGTCAAACAAACATGTTATATTGCCCGTTTTTTCAAGATCGTTGGCGTGATTTGCTGTGGCGGTTTCTCACAGAGTCGGAGAGTCAATACAACTCAGTTATAACTGTGATTTCTCACTTTACTGATCATATAACAGCACAGGCACGGTGGTGCAGTGGGTAGCGCTGTCGCCTCACAGCAAGAATGGCCTGGGTTCGATTCCCAGCCGGGTGACCAGGGTCATTTCTGTGTGGAGTTTGCCTGTTCTCCCCGTGTCTGCGTGGGTTTCCTCCGGGTACTCCGGTTTCCTCCCACAGTCCAAAGACATGCAGTCAGGCTGATTGGACATGCTGAATTACCCCTAGGTGTGAGTGAGTGTGTGTGTGACTGTGTATGTCTGTCTGCCCTGCAATGGACTGGCGACCTGTCCAGGGTGTATCCTGTCTTCCGCTCAATAACAGCTGGGATAGGCTCCAGCACCCCACCGCGACCCAGAAGGATAAGCGGTTTAGATGATGTATGTATGTATAACAGCACATAATCATGGTTTTCTGGGATTCCACCATCTGACCCAACCGCGACTCACCAAATGACCATTTTTTCAATATCTGTGAAAGGGCTACTGACCTGGGCATTGCACTTGAGTTCTTTGGTGGGGCGATATGCTGCCCACTCTTTCTTACAAGCATGTCAGAATAAAAGTCCTTTGTTGTCAGTTGTGTCATATTGTTCAACGTTATGATTTTTAAGGTAAATTAAATTACTCTTAAAGCGGTAATGATCCTGTAGGCTGCATCCATTTGTTTTATATATGTTGTTCCAAGATTTATCATAGTACTGAACATGTGCACTCTTGGTGGCGCCACTACACCCTGAAAAATGGTTCTTCAAGGGTTCTTTGGTAAAGGCAATTTAAAAATAAAGGGTTCTTTGGCCAATGCCATTGAAGAACCACACCCGCCAGATGGTCCCCATTTTTCCTTCATTCCTATGTGTTGTGAGTTAGGTTGGAGGCCCTGAGGACCAGGCTGGGAAACGCTGCCCTAAGAAACCTTTAAATGGAGGGTTCTTTAGAAAATCATTTGAGATTTGTGAGTGTGAAGAACACTTTTAAAGAACATCATGTGAAGCTTCAACTGGTGCAGAACTTTTACATTATGTGAAGTCTTTAAAAGGTTCTTCATCCTCACAAATCTCTTTTCTTTACAGAACCAAAACTGTTTTTTTTGAAGGCACCACTTAAACGGTTCTTCGCTCTGATGGAAAGCCTGTTGCAGATGGTTCTACATAGCATCAAAAGGGGTTCCGCTCTTGTTGCAAGTCATAGAATCTTTTTTAGGCACTATAAAGAGCCTGTTTTTGCTAAGAGCGCAGCAGTTTGATATCAGCGAGCGTGTTCAACTGAGAGACTCGTTTCCTCCGCTGACTGGAAACTGTTGCACAAACAGGATGTGAGATGCGGCTGCTGTTTGAAGCTCACCGCAGAGCAGCTTTGGGGGTCCGGCGCTCATGCTAACACAGCTAGCATTACAGGCTCTATGTACCAGCATGGTGCTAAACTGATGTAAACCAGGGACTCACCAGGGCTGCACAACGTACAACCCCACACAGCAATTATATTGATATATATTGTGAATTTCAGCTAAATTCATTATAGAAGTGTGATTTTAGACGTGCTGAGGCCTTTAAAAGTGTAAAAAAACAGAAAAATTATTCAGAGCACAGTTTTGAAATTGTGCACACTTGCATAAAATAAATAAGCTTTTCTAGAATTTCTTTTTTCCTTATTAATATTAATATTTCTTAATATATAACCTTATTGAAAAGAGTACTGTAAAGTGAAGTTCAGCAAATAAACAGCAGATTTTGTAAAAGAAGACCTGTTAACTTATTTTCACTTCAAAATCAACTTTTTTTAAATAAAAGAGTCTCATGCAGTACATAAATATTGTTTTTAAAGACATCATTCATTTCCCACTCCATACAGTCCATATATGGAAATTAAACTGATGCATACACATAGTTCAGCCCCACCCATTAACACGGCAGTAATTTCAGCCTAGACTGCTTTTTGAATGAGGCCCAGCCAATCGGAACAGAGCTCATTTACATTTACCACTCTTAAAGGCACAGTAAAATTAATGTGTTACTGTTTAACTGTAAGGGATAGGGAAAGACAAATTACATGTTTTGCTGATGTAAGTTAAAATAAGTTTCCAGATCCTCTACAAACTTACATATTTAAATTTTAATGCACCATTTCTATTTATTGGCTGAACATATTGGAAAAAAAAAAATATTTAATTAAAAAAATATCAAATGCGCCATAGCTTTTGCACATTTCCAATGTGTTACAATTCAGCAGATAAACAGCAATTGTGCACTAAAGTGTGCAGAAGTGTGTTCTCTGAGGATGTGTTAACTTATTCTCACTTCAGCAACAATGTGAAATGTGACCAGGGGCGCCAAAACTTTTGCATGCGACGATAACGAGATTTAATTTCTAGTGGAACAGCTTTTTAGTGGTGGTCGAACAATTTGATTATGATCCCTAATCGTGATGCTACATTTATACCATATCGGCCACTCTGAAGTCCACTGCACGGCTGTATTCAATAGTCTGGGCTAAATCTGAGGTTTTCTAAGTGTGAATAAGTGAACACGTCCTCTACAGAGACACTCTGCTGCACATTTTAATGCACAATTATAGTTCATTCGCTCAGTTTAACATATTGGAAATTGTGGCCTGTACAAAAGTTATAGTACAATTTATATTTGACTTGTTTTCCAATGTTAAACTCTTTAAAATGAGCAGAAAAATGCCATATTTACGTGTGTCTCAGTAGAGGACGTGTTAACTTATCTTCACTTAGAAAATCAACCAAAACATGTCATTTGAGCAGGGCTTTTGAGTGCCCTTGCTCTGCCACTTGAGCCTTTTCCCCGCTGAAAGAGACCCTGCCCTGAGAACGTCCTGGGACGGAAGTGAAAGAGCCGCCTCGATCAATAGACAGAGGTCCTGTTTATCGAGAGCTGCCAGTAATGTACACGACTTCCTCCTCAGAATCTGTCAGGCATTGTCGCAGCCTTGGCTGACGGACGCCGTGTGGGAACTACAGTGTGTTTCGGAGGGGAAGGGGTGGGGGCGCGTCTCAGAAACGCTTGTTTGTTTGTGTAGACAGAGACAGATATGGACTGTTTAGACACCCAAACACAATAACATCGTCAGCCTGTGTCTGACAGGGCTGTCACGATTACTCGATTAAAAAAAATATACTGATTCAAATGTATCTGCAGTGATTAGCCGACAATTTGAACACTGATAATGCTGATATTTTAAATCAAGCTTATTTTTTTTTAAAACTAAGCTTGATATCTATATGGGTCATTCTACAGAAAACGTCCATTTTTGTGTCCCTAGCATTTACAGACATTTTACACTTGAAAACTTGTTAGGGTTATAATTTATTTATATTTTAAACTAAAACAATAAGTCATTTTAACAATTACACCCTCTTGAGCCTCAATTCATACTGAATTCCAAGCACCACTGAAGAGCTCGTCCTCACAGTCATGTGTGAAGGCCGAGGCCATATTTTTGAGGTAAAAAACATGTTTTTCTGCTATTTTAACTACAATAATTTATACATGACTATGAAATATATGATTTAATGACGTAAAGAAAACAAATGCCAAATAAATATTATAAAATATATAATAAAAGTCTTGGTCCCCAGGAGTCATGTCACTGGTGTTACTGCGTAACAAAAAATCTCTTATTTTGAAATAAAAGTCACACTGATGACATCACTCAACCTCCTTTTACCTGTTTTCTGAGGATCTATGAAGAAAAGCCCATGGTGAGTCCACTGTGTCTTTCAGTTATCAGAGATTTTCTCATTTAGCTCATGATTTCATATGAAGCTTTTAGCTGAAGTCACTGGTGTGACTGACTTTATTCTTAAGTTGTGAAAAAATAGAATACAAATGGATTAAATTCCATATTTTAGTGGAGATTCCATGATTGACAACATGTGGTTTGATGCTCTGTAGCAGCCATTTAGTAAAATGCATTGTTCATTAAAAATGTCTCTGGTGTTCCCTTTATTATGTGTAACACCAATGAGGATCGGTAACACCAGTGACTCCTATGGATAGATAGATAGTGGACGTTTCTGTAGAATGACCCATATAAACATTGCTAAAGTTTCAAAACATATCATTTACTCTCCAGCCGATAAAGTCCATATATGGAAAATGAGCAAAAACAACCTGATTTGAACTGTTTTTGTGATGTCAAACCCACACATTTACACATACCCGCCTATTCAGCCTACTGCACTTTAGCTCCGCCCACATTGAAGTTATAAGAAGTGTTTCAGCCTGGACTGCTTTTGGAATGAGGCACAGGCAATCAGAACAGAGCTCATTTACATATATCAGTCTAAAAGGCACAGTAACAAAAACAGCCTGGAATAAATAGAGGTTGGAAAATGGTCATGTAGAAATAAATTATGATAAATATATTATGAATTATATAAATTATTGATTATATAAATTATGATAAATTGTTATTATATATGGTGCATAAAACCACACCAATGTTATAAGTGGACTTTTTAAAGGCTATTCATGTTTTTTTATTGTTTGGCCCCAATTAATCATGAAAACAAGCAATTACTTGATTATATATTATGTGAATATACATCACCTGCTTACTAATGTAATCAACAGACCTTCCACAGGCCTTTCGTCTACTCCGCATTGCGTTAATAAGCCGTGACATCTGTCGTCCACCTCACTCATCAACATCAAGCTCGGAGGCATCGCAAAAAAAAATAAATCTTTGGTTTTACAGCCCTCTAAACCAAGTCGCGGTTAAATGAGGCTTCATAAAACGCCCATTATTTCTGGATCCTCTTGAGGCTTCGGCAGGAGAGTGATAGATTCTCTTATATTGCTGATGGAGGCATATCACTTTGGTCATAAACGCCTTTACTGCACAAGCGCCCAGCGATTTCACTCACAGGGTGGGTCGCCACATACAATACCGCAAAACTGGCCTATTGAAATTACATCATATCATATCCTACACAGACTGCAATACACTGCAATACAGTCCACTGCTGCCTTTTCAAGTGATGTGGACAATTAAACATGAAAAAAATGTCTCTGTGGTGGGAAAACAAGGAAATATCCAGCCTAAAGTCAGTTAAGATCACTCAAATTAACTGTGAAAGGGCCCATAGTCGACATTTTCGCTCACACTTTATTATTTTTCCCACATTTTTGTGTGTTTATGAACCAAAACACTGTTCCCATCCTCTCTTTATCCCTTCGTCTTGCCCTTGGGGCTGATGTATGCAAATGAGCTCTGTTCTGATTGGCTATGGTTCTTTCAAACAGCAGTCCGGACTGAAACACTCCTTATAACTTCAGATTGCATGGGGCTAAAATGTTGTGCTGGCTGAAAAGGCGGATATGTTGTATGTAAATGTGCTGGGTTTTTGTGACATCACAAAAAACCAGAACAGGGGATCATAAACATATTAAAGAGCCCATATCTTACATTTTCCTTTGAAGTCCACATGACATTAGTGCAGTATAGTGCCACCCTTAGAATGAAACAGGCTGTTTTTTGCTACACTGCTATATGTAAATGAGCTGTATTCTGATTGGCTGCCCTGTATTGTGCCTGACTCAAACAGCAATCTGGGATCCTTAATCCTTATTAGTTCAGTATGGCTGAATAGGTGGAATAAATGGAACTATGTAAATGTGTCAGTTTTGTGACATCACAAAAGAAAATTTTAATTGGGCTGTTTGCGATGCAGTTTCTACATATTGCTGCTGTCAGAACAAAACCTCATATCTCCAAAACGGTAACTTTACAGGAGAAGGAAAAAACATACTCTACTTTTAATGTAAGTCAATGGAACCAGACTTTTTTCCCAAGTCATTCTGGACTGTTTCCTTTGGTCCAATCATCTTGAAATTTACACATGAAGTAAAAGGGCTGCAACAATTTTCAAACTGTGTCAAAAACTGAAAAATGGAAAAAATTGACATACAAGGTTTTGTTCTGACAGCAGCGATACGGACTTATTCCTAGTGAACATATTAAAAAAAATGTTAATGTAACATATTTTATTCATGTTGAGCCATTTTAATAATGTAAATTTAAAGCAACCTTTAAGCAGCTTTTTTTTTTATCAGTGCAGACCATTTCAAAACTTTCAAATCGAAAAAGTGAGGAAAGTGGGATTTTCCATGACATGGGCACTTTAAGATAAGGCGCATCTTCACCCACTTATTTTTGCTGTATCGAAAAATGTATTGAATCATATTGTATCATATTGTACTGAATCAAATTCCTAATTAGAAAACAACTAGTTTTCAATGATATGAGCCCTTTAAATGAGCAGTGCTGTGCACAACTGAGCTGTACGGCTTATAAACCCAGAGGTCACGAGCTCAGAGTCAACACTAACATCTAAAAACGATGCATCCTCTTCTAGCATGATATTCATTTTGAAATGCGGATGCAGACGAATAAAGTGCTCCGATGCAAGATGACTTAGACAACTACTAGGAAAGCGGAGAGGCCTGCACAGCATCAACTTCAGAGGAAGAGAAAGAGGAAGAGGAAGAGAACATTTCAAACACAAATACTAACCGTCGGCCGTGTGCAATGCACTGAACTGACTTGATTTAAGTGTCCACATCAGCTATAACATTAAGTCCACCTCCTTGTTTCTATGCTCATTGTCCATTTTATCAGCTCCACTGACCATATAGGAGCACTTTGTAGTTCTACAGTTACAGACTGTAGTCCATCTGTTTCTCTGATACTTTGTTACCCTGTTCTTCAGTGGTCAGGACCCCCATGGACCCTCACAGAGCAGGTACTATTTGGGTGGTGGATCATTCTCAGCACCGCAGTAACTCTGTCGTGGTGGTGGTGTGTTAGTGTGTGTTGCGCTGGTCTGAGTGGATCAGACACAGCAGTGCTGCTGGAGTTTTTAAACACCTCAGTGTCGCTGCTGGACTGAGAATAGTCCACCAACCAAAAATATCCAGCCAACAGCGTCCTGTGACCACTGATGAAGGACTAGAGGATGACCAACACAAACTGTGCAGCAGCAGATGAGCTATCGTCTCTGACTTTACATCTACAAGGTGGACCGACAAGGTAGGAGTGTCTAATAGAGTGGACAGTGAGTGGACACAGTATTTAAAAACTCCAGCAGCACTGCTGTGTCTGATCCACTCAGACCAGCGCAACACACACTAACACACCACCACCACGTCAGTGTTACTGCAGTGCTGAGAATGACCCACCACCCAAATAGTACCTGCTCTGTGAGGGTCCATGGGGGTCCTGACCACCGAAGAACAGGGTGATAAAGTATGCAGAGAAACAGATGGACTACAGTCTATAGAACTATAGAACTACAAAGTGCTCCTATATGGTCAGTGAAACTGATAAAGCTGATTTTTTGGGTGTCTACTCATTCTTTCGTCTGCATTAAAGGGCAAGCCGTAAAAAGAGGAAATTTATGTGGAGTAGAGGCCAATCAGTCAGACGTGCACAGCAAGAAGAGGATCTACTTTCAACAGCATTAAGAGGATGTGGTTAGCTGTGGCATTAAGCACCCTGGTTAGTAATAACGAATACTGCAAAATGGACAAGCATATTGTTTCATTATCATTATAAATGACTGGCAGTGCAAACATTCCTAGATATGAACTACAGTTAACCTCTCAGGAGTTTTGTAATCCACTGCGATTCAGTCTAATATTAAAAAAGCCACTTAATAACTTATTACTGCAACTCGTTTACAGTTCTGATCAGATATGACTCATCTGAACTCAGTGCAGTCAGGAAAATGAGCTTCTTCAAGTGTTTCTCAGTAAAGAGATTTAGAACCATGAATTCTACACTCTTGAAAAAGACGGTTCTTCAAGGGTTCTTTAGTCTTAATGTCCTTTTAAAGACATTGGTTCTATATATTGAACCATGAACACTCAAAGAACATTTTGTATGATGAAACGGTTCTTCAGATTGATGGGGAATGTGTTGTATATGGTTCTATAAGGAACCTTTTTGAAAGAAGTCCTATATAGCAGCAAAAAGCGTTTTGCCCTTCCTATGATGTCAGCAGAAGAACCCTTTTTGTGCTATATGGAAACATTTTCAAAAGGTTCTGTACAGAACCATATACAACACATCCTCCATCAATCTGAAGAACCTTTTTTTACCATGCAAAGAACAATTTAATCATGCAAATGTTTCTACTATCGTTCTCTTCATTAAAGAACCCTTGAAGAAACTTTTTGGGAGTGTAGATTAGAGAAGTTACTTCAAATTACTAAGTTTTGCACTGAATAAACTCTTGAAAGCTTTTCTAAACTCCACTATTTTCCGTCCCGGATAAGTTTCCTTTTACTCATTAAAAAACAACTAACAATGTTGGTGAATTTAACAGCAAAACGACAAAAAAGTCTCTCACCTTTTCGTCCTGTTCAGACTTGTTGCTCCGGGTCTCCGTCAAATAGCAGAGCGAATGGTGCGCAGTAGTTTTTTCCCACCCGCATTCGGACAAGCCCCGCCTCTTGCGTGCTGTGATTGGCTGTCTAGAGCGATAGCGAAGCTACGTGAGTTCAGAGCCATGGCTCTGCGAGAGTTCAAACTTCTAGCCAATCAGAGCAGGCAGTAGGCGGGGCTTGTACGAATACAGGCGGGGAAAAAACACGGCCGCTGAACTCACACGCACGTCATGAATTCGCAGCGTTTTATTTAAAATTATTTCTTTAACCGTATCTGGATATTTATATATCCCGTAAATATACATATCTTGGAAAATGTGGAGCAAATAAATGCAGATAAATGTAAATTTGTGTTTTCAACTGTTTGATTTCTGAAAGGCTCTATTGCTGTGCTGCTGCCACCTAGTGGACAGATCGAGAGTAGCGTCTCTCAGGTTTTTCTATTAGCTCTGCTTTTCTCACTTGCAAACCAAGCCACTTATGAAATATATTAAGATATATAGATTTCCTTATGCCCCACTTATAGTTGTCACATATGGACATTTATGTGACATTTATGCCCACTTATTTGAAATTGGCCATTTTCAAATATGGGACATATATTTCAGTCATATATCAGCATATACATACATACGTAACATATATTATATCATTATTCATGTTATTCCTACATGGATGGCATATGCTACTCATATATGCTAACTGCATGTTGTATAAGGTTTTTAATGCATGTATGTTGCTGGTTCATTTTGATTTCGGTGTTTGTATCAGACTGATAGTATATTTGTGATATATACACCGATCGGGCATAACATGATGACCACCTCCTTGTTTCTGTGCTCATTGTCCATTTTATCAGCTCCACTTACTATATAGGTGCACTTTGTAGTTCTACAGTTACAGACTGTAGTCCATCTGTTTCTCTGATACTTTGTTAGCCCCCTTTTACCCTGTTCTTCAGTGGTCAGGACCCCCATGGACCCTCACAGAGCAGGTACTATTTGGGTGGTGGATCATTCTCAGCACTGCAGTAACACTGACGTGGTGGTGGTGTGTTAGTGTGTGTTGTGCTGGTCTGAGTGGATCAGACACAGCAGTGCTGCTGAAGTTTTTAAACACCTCAGTGTCACTGCTGGACTGAGAATAGTCCACCAACCAAAAATATCCAGCCAGCAGCGTCCTGTGGGCAGCGTCCTGTGACCACTGATGAAGGACTAGAGGATGACCGACACAAACTGTGCAGCAGCAGATGAGCTATCGTTTCTGACTTTACATCTACAAGGTGGACCGACAAGGTAGGAGTGTCTAATAGAGTGGACAGTGAGTGGACACAGTGTTTAAAAACACTGTGTCCACTCCATGGGCTCCTTCTATGGACTCTGAGCTTTAGTTCCTTCCATACATTTTCAATTGGATTCAGGTCAGGTGATTGGCTGGGCCATTCTAGCAGCTTTATTTTCTTTCTCCTTGGCTGTGTGTTTGGGATCATTGTCTTGCTGAAATGTCCACCCTTGTTTCATCTTCATCATCCTGGTAGATGGCAGCAGATTTTTATCATAGAGAATGTTTCGCTACATTTGTCCATTCATCCTTCCTTCAATTATACGAAGCGTGCCAGTGCTTAAGTCTTAAATCATAACGACACGTCTGTGCCACCTTAATGAAGACCTGGATGAGGTCAGGTTGAGGGAGTTCAGAGAAGTTTTGGGGATGTATTTACAGAACAGATTTGGGTGACTATTGACTTTTTTGAGTTTCTTAGCAAATTTAGCCTCATAGCTCCAGCGCTGAACACAGGAAGCAAAATTTCTCCAAACATTTTAGCTGATCGACTCCATTCGGGGTAACTGGAAAACTGTGTAAATTTGCTTTTTCGCCAAACTGCTCCTTTAATCACCAGCTAATGGTGTGATTGAGCTTCGGCCTGGGAGAAAATGATATCTTAGCAAATGAAAACATCTTAAAAGTAGTCTGTATATGTAATATTACTCGTTAAGAGACTGCTGTAAGAATATTATACAATTATTTGGCTTATTTCCTTAAATTTTTAGTCAGTTAGCTAGTGACGGCATCATTCGATGGGCAGACTATTTTACTTTTTAATACGTTTTAATAAATAATGCAGATAATTTTGCTGATTTTACAAAATAATGATTAACCCCTTACAGGATACTTTAATAAGACACTTTCATACGATGAAATTACTTAAAACAGCTAAAATCATACAGAAAAAATTGAATAATCTCGTAATATTATTACAACAATTTCCTTAAGAGAAATTAGTTACATTGACTAGAGTTAAGACGCTTTCTTATCTCCAGAAATCTGTTTTTTTACAATGCAGGAAAACCTCAAAACCAAAAAATATAGCCATTTTATTTACCATCCAAAACCACCAGTGAACCTACACGTGAGCTTATATGGAATGTTGATGATAAAATAGTGGAAAATCTGAAATAATAAGTTTTCTTTGGGGACTTTTTTGCCTCACAGCGCCCTGCATGTATCCCTCCACCATGAATGGCTGTAAAAACACATGTTTGAGGTGAAAATCTTCTCAAAGCTGTTATCAAAGCTGTCTCAATCATCAGTCAGTGAATAAATAACCATTTCATGCAGTAACTTTCTGTGAGGGAGCTTTTAGAGGTGGACGTCTGGTTCCTATCACAATTCTTACATTTCACTTCAAACCACTCTGAATGACCTTTTAATTTGATAGAAATTTTGACAGATTGGTGGAGTTCCCCTGTAAGGCACATGAGGAGTACTGCTGAGTACAAAAAGATGGAAATGAGTTGAAGAGTGAGCACGTGCAGAATGTGAAGTCAGAGGCTGGTGTGAAACATGAGGCGGAGAGGCGAAAGATGAAGGTGTGAAGACTTTTTCACTTCAATCTCGAGATTCGGATCAAACAGAGGAGCTGAAGCACTGAGAGCAGACAGAGGAAGGGTAGCCCCAGGCCAGAGCACCAACCACCACCTGCTCTCTCTCCCGCAGCAACATATATATATATATATATATATATATATATATATATATATATATATATATATATATCAAATTTACATCTACATCATATTTATATTTCAAATTCAAAATGTAAAAAATACATTTCAAATTTTAAAAAAGGGATGACGAAAAAAGGGACGTATGAAGACGCCGAGTGATGAAGCGTGTCAGGTCTAGTTTTGTCCCAGTCTTCCTGCAGACAGGTGTACAGGTGTGTAACAGTGCGGGGTCTTCGTTGTCGTGTTTTGCGTTTTATAATGCACCACATTCTCTACTGGGGTCAGGTCAGCACTGCAGGCAGGCCAGTCCAGCACTCGCATCCTCTTTCTCCACAGCTGTGCCTTTGTAATGTGTGCAGAATGTGGTTTTGCATTGTCTTGTTGAAACATGCAGGCCGTCCCTGGAAAAGACGTCGTCATCTTTGGTCTGGAGCTCACGGGATGAAATATCCTGTGTTCATTCTGTTTGCAATGAAATGCAGATCAAAGTAGATTTTAAAGATCACTGCCTTTAAATTTGCATTTTACATACTGTCCCAACTTTTTCTGATTTAGGGTTGTAGATAGATAGATAGACAGACAGACGGACAGATAGACAGACAGACAGACAGATAAATAGACAGACGGACGGACAGATAGACAGACAGATAAATAGACAGACAGACAGAGATATAGACAGACAGACAGACCGACAGACAGACAGACCGACAGACAGATAGATAGACAGACAGACAGATAAATAGACAGACAGACAGACAGAGATATAGACAGACAGACAGACCGACAGACAGACAGAGAGATAGACAGACAGACAGATAGATAGACAGACAGACAGATAGAGACATAGACAGACAGACAGATACATAGACAGACAGACCGACAGATAGACAGACAGAGAGATAGACAGACATAGATAGACAGACAGACAGACAGATATCTGAATATCTGTCCGCTGTTTGGGTCAAATCTGCTGGTGCTCCTGTGCGGTTCTGTTGGACCTGCTGGTGTCAGTGTAGGAGGTTCTGGTGGCTCCGGTCAGTAATGTGATCTGCGTAATCCTGTCTAAACCAGCATCGATCACATCTGAGCAGAGAATTAACTGTGAGTGCATTAGAGGAACGAGCAACAGCTCAGAGTCCCTCACTGCGCCTCAGTCTCACCTGCTGCAGGACAGTAAATAACAAAGCAGGAATGTGCAGAGAGTCTGTAAGGGTCAGGAGCAGCACTGCGGTGTGTGTGTGTGTGTGTGTGTGTGTGTGTGTGTGTGTGTGTGTGTGGAGGGGGGTCATTATATTTCAATGTTATTGGTCACAGTAAATCCTTTTTGGTCCCCATTCACTCCTGGCATTTAATTTTGTTTGCAAGAATGAAAATGAATAACACTCAAGTTTCATAAGTTTAATGAAACGGGAAGAATGATAAAATAATAATTTACAATATTCAAAGGAGAAAAGTCTCAATGTGTGCAGTGAATGAAGAACATGAGGAGTGTTCAGACACCTCTCTGGAGGATTAGCTCTCCAGTAAAGGAGCTTATAGGGTCTCCTCAGACGACCTGGGTGGGTGTACGTGTGTGTTTGCATGTCCAAACAATGGATACTAAAATTAATTTAGTGGATTTAGTGGATTATTATTATTATTGACCACAATAATAATGACTTGAAACGTGCAGTTCCTGTGGTGGTTGCTATGATATCCCAGGTGGTTGCTATGGTGTTCCTAGGGGGTTGCTGGAATGTTGCTAGATGTTTGCTTTGGTATCTTTGGTGGTTGCTAGGTGATTGCATATGGTGTTCCAAGTGGTTGCTACGGTATTAATAAGTGGTTGCTAGGGTGTGGCTAAGCAGTTGGAATGGTACACCAGGTGAGTGTTGGGGTGTTACTATGTGGTGGCTCTGGTATTCCAGGTGGTACCTACAATGTTCCAAGATGGTCGCAATTGTATCCCAAGTGGTTGCTAGGGTGTTGCTTTTTGGTTACTATAGTATTCCAGGTGGTTGCTAGAGTCTTGCTAGGTGTTTACTAAAGTATTCCATGGTTGCTAGGTGGTTACAGTGGCATCCCAGGTAATTGCTAGGATGTTACTGTGTTGTTGCTATGATACTCCAGGTGGTTTCTAGGGTGTTGCTAGGCATTTCCTGTTTTCCCAGGTGGTTGATTTGATATCCCAGGTGGTTGCTATGGTGTTCCTAGGGGGTTGCTGGTTGCTGTGGTGTTCCAAGTGGTTGTTACAATATTAATAAGTGGTTAGGGTGTTGCTAAGCATTTGGAACGGTACACCAGGTGAGTGTTAGGGTGTTACTGTGTGGTTGCTATGATACTCCAGGTGGTTCCTAGGGTGTCGCTAAGCAGTTACTCTGGTGTTACAGGTGGGATCCAGTGTGTTGCTGCTGTGTGGCCACTTGAGCAAAACATCTTAAATTCTTCACAAAAACTGTATGGCTGAAACTTAAAATTAGGGTCTAAAATTCAATTTACAATTATGTTTTCTATCAACTTTTACATTTTTCTGCATTCTGAAGTAAATGTTAAGAACTCGGTAAAACCACAGTAAGACTCATTACTTACTTTTACAGCCCAAACTCAGTTTAGTTTATACATAATAAACAAGTTAACCTAAAACCTAAGAATGTTTGTAAATTATTTGTGTACTTTTTACATTTAATAACTATTCTGTACTTTTTGTCCAAAATAATTACACAGTACTGTGGAATTTGTATGGCTTACCCAGGAAATATCTAGAACCTGTTGGGCATTTGGTACTTGTACTGCAAACTTAGCTGGATTACTACCTAGTAAAAGGAAATATTACCCTATTAATATTACTATTGTTATTGTTTTTCTTAAATAAATCAATATCTAACCAGTTTATGTAACTGTTATCTACAACGTTCTTCTTATTATTGTTATTATTCCTATTATTTAGAACAAACACATAACAGTAATCATAAAGCTGAAAGGGCAAAAACAAAATGTGTCAATATTTGCTGTTCTTCTGATGTTATGTAATCTCTAGAACGCACCTCCGCTCCACTGCAGCTGCATCAGGCCAGGCTGGACAGAAGAACTGCTGAAGGCTGTTTAGGCCGCTGACTGGACAGTACCTGCCAGAAGGTGACTGGGGGTTAATAGGGGTAATTCATCTCAGTGGCAGGAAGACTATTAGTGGCACATCCTCTCTCTCTCTTTCTCTCTCCCTCCCTTCCTTCTCTCTCGCTCTGTCTGCCTGTCTCTCTCTCTCTCTTTCTCACTTTCTTTCTCTCCCTTTCTCTCTCTCTCTCTCTCCCTCCCTCTCTGTCTCTCTCTCTCTTTCTCACTTTCTTTCTCTCCCTTTCTCTCTCTCTCTCCCTCCCTCTCTGTCTCTCTCTCTCTTTCTCACTTTCTTTCTCTCCCTCCCTTTCTCTCGCTCTCTGCCCCTCTCTCTCTCTATCTTTCTCACTTTCTTTCTCTCCCTCTCTCTCCCTCTCTCTCCCTTTCTCTCCCTCCCTTTGTCTCGCTCTCTCTCTCTATTTCTCACTTTCTTTCTCTCCCTTTCTCTCTCTATCTTTCTCACTTTCTTTCTCTCCCTCTCTCTCTCCCTTTCTCTCCCTCCCTTTCTCTCGCTCTCTTTCTCTATCTTTCTCACTTTCTTTCTCTCCCTCTCTCTCCCTTTCTCTCCCTCCCTTTCTCTCGCTCTCTGTCTCTCTCTCTCTCTATCTTTCTCACTTTCTTTCTCTCCCTTTCTCTCCCTCCCTCTCTCTGGCTCTCTGTCTGTCTCTCTCGTTCTCTCTCTCTCTCTCTCTCTCTCTTTCTTTCTCTCTCTCTCTCTCTCCATCTTTCTCACTTTCTTTCTCTCCCTCTCTCTCTCTCTCTCTCTCTCTCTCTCTCTCTCATAGTGAACAGATGCAGTGTGTGGTCAGTATGAATGAGGGCGGTGTTGGCTGTAGAGTGTGAGGTGTAATCCGCTGTGTTCTGTCGTGTCCGGCTGTGATAGCTGAGCCCCTCTGTCCATGTCTGCTGCTGGAGGCCGCTGACGCAAACACCGTCCAGCCACAGCGTATTTAAACCCGCAGGATCTCTACCTGCTCAGACACAGTGAGAGAGGCAGGGCGAGAGAGCAGACCTACACAACCACGCAGGGACCTCCTCACCAACACCACACAGACCGAGGTAAGACCACCTACTGCATATGTTCACTACGTATCAGTCAGCACTCGTACTAAACTCCTGAACTGTCTGCCTATTATTCAGTTATTAATCTTAAGACTTATTATTCAGCACTATGAATTATTCAGTATCTGCTATAGATTTATCAGTAACTATTACAAATTATTCAGTGTCTACTATGAGTTATTCAGTATTTAATTATTTGGTAATTACTATGAATTATTCAGTATCCACTATGAATTATTAAATATCCTCAATGAATTATACAGTAACTATTATGAATTATTCAATATATACTATGAACTATTCAGTAACTACTTTGTTCAATATGTATCGGTGTAAAGTGACTCTCCTTAGTCCAGCAGGTGAACGCTGGGCAGAGATGACCTCAGACAGCAGCAGCAGCAGCAACAACAGCATTAGTGTCAGCGACGTGTCCAGCTGTCCAACACGAGCAGTCAATGGGCCAACTACTCCCAGAAGAGGACCACCCAAGTTCAAACAGAGGATGACCAGGCACTTCAAGAGCAAACCACCCAAGAAGGGAGTTAAAGGGTAGGTCCAGAGCAGGGGTCATCAACTCCAGCGTTGTAGTCCAGCACAGACTGTTGATTTCCTGCTCAAACTCACCTACTATAAACCTAATAACTATGTAATAACCTAGTAACGTAGTAACTTATGATTTGAATTAGGTCTGTTTGAGCAGGGAAATCACTAAACTGTGCTGGACTAAACTCTAGAACTGGAGCTGGACACAACTTCCATGATCAGATAATGCTGTGGAAAATATTTACCCTCTTGTAATATGTGATGTAATATCAGAGAGAACCCGTAGCTCATTCTTTAAAATTCATATTCTGCGTTTACGTCACACCAACATTCAAACATGGTGGTGGTAGTGTGGAGGTGTCTGGGGACCTGGACAACACGCCATTATTGAAGGAACCGTGAATTCTGCTCTGAATTCTGTTCATCTGTCCAAGAACATAATCAGGTTGTGCAGCAAGACAATGATCCCAAACAGATAAGCAAATCCTCACCTGAATGGCTGGAAAGAAACATGAATAATGGTTCGAAGTGTCCTTGTCAAAGTCCTGACCTTGCCCCGACAGAGGAGCTGTGACAGGGCCTCAGATGAGCTATTCATACTCAAAAAAATGACCATTACATCAGAATTAAAGCAGTGCTGCAAAGAAGAATAGGCTCAGATTCCTCCAGTGTAAAAGCTGATATAAAATTATAAGAAATGTTTTTTGCAGGTGTTGCTGCTAAAAGTCACTGAAAGAAGCTAGTCATTTTAAGGGTGCAATTACTTTTTCACACAAGCAATTCACATGCTGGTTATCTTTGTCTCATTATACCTTTTGTATAACGATATAATGAATCTGACGAACGTGCAGTAATAGAGAGAATCGGACGGGTTACGTCCAAATTATGACAGTCCACCAAATTTGAGATGTCACAGGATTTGAGCTTCATCACACAATACACACACACACACACACACACACACACACACACACACATATTTTCTAAGCCGCTTATCCTTCTGGGTTACGGGGGGAGCTGGAGCCTATTCCAGTGGTCAATGGGCGGAAGGCAGGAAACACCCTGGACAGGTCGCAGGCCACCGCAGGGCGACATCACACAATATTTCATTCTTTATTTCTTCTCTCCTTTAGATTTGGAGATGAAATCCCTGGAATGGAGGGTCTTGGAACCGGTAAGTACAGTGTAGGACAGAAGGAAACATCTCATTATATCACATGGTTTCATTTCAGTCCCTCTTGCCGAGGGCTATTCTGTGACGTCTGGCTGACTGGAGTCCATTTCTCCCTCAGATTACACCGTGGTGTGTCCCTGGGAGGCCTTCAGCCACCTGGAGCTGCACGAGCTGGCTCAGTACGGCATCATCTAACCCACTCACTCTGAACCGTTCACCTCGACTCCTTACTGTAGATCAGTCTCTGACCCTCAGTCCTCCAGCAGGGACGCTGCTGGTTATCATGGCTCTCTGGCTCATTCCACCCAACCTACCAGCTCGCTGTCCTGTTTAGGCACACATGGCAGGACAGCGAGCTGGTAGGTTGGGTGGAATGATCCAACAGCCTATGAGTAGTTCTTTCAGCACTGGAAAAAAGAGTAGATTTAATTCACTTGTAACAATTCAATGCATCATTCAGTTTGTCAGTATTCACAGTGTTTTAGGGCCACTGTTAATAAATATAAAAATAGATATTTCAAGAATAAAGTCGTAATATTTGGAGGATAAAGAGGTCTAACTGTAGGGGGGCTGCCATAATGTGTCAGGGTCTCGGTTGCTGTACTGGCGCCGGAGCTCCACTCTCTCCTGTCTCTCTGTGGATCATTTTGATCATCATTCTCACTGTCTGTGAAACTTCATGCCCTCTTTGAATGGGGGGAGATGGAGCCCCGATAGCCATGTAGACGACCCTGCCTGAGATTCTCCTTCAACAGACACAGACAGACAGTTTCCTCCGAGTCCGTCTGGCTCTTTATTCTAGATAAACACAGTTTCCTGCTCCGCCGTTTCAGCCGGTTCTTATACTAATAACAGGCTGGTGCTGATGTGCAGGAGAGACAGGGAGACTGAGTGTTTCTTTATGGGTGAATCGATATGAAAGTAGAACTCCACCAACTCACCGCCCCTCATTTAACACGAGGAGGGTGCTGCTTTCCCTTCGCAAAGCCTTTGGCCACGATATTGCGACCTTTCCTGGTATTAATGACACTTTAACATTGTAATTCTCCTTTTTTTCTCGAAATATGACGACTTTTTTCTCGAAACATTACGACTTTATTCTCAAAGTCTACTATTTTTATTTTTATTAACAGTGGCCCTAAAACGCTGTCGTAGTGACACACTACTGTGTTTGGTGAAGTTTACTGGTCTACACAGTAATGAACTAAAATACTAGTCGTGTCTTATGTAACCCTGCATTTACATATGTGTGGAGATTGCTTGATGTCTATACTACCTGCTACTGTGTATTTCAAAAACATTCCTGCACTGAAATTAGTTGGAATAGATGTTTGTACAGGATGTTTGACAGAAAATGCCTTTCCTTTTATTACTGGTGACTGCATTAGCCTTTAATGAGTTAGCCTTAATGTGTAACAGCTTCTTTTGTCAGGTTTTCTTGGACAATCGTATGTGAAAGATTGAATAATTATGCTTTTGTAATAAAAGTGTCTTAACATTTCGTTTGACTTCGGTGTCTACAGAGAATACAAACTACATATTCACAACCTGAACTAGTAGAAACTTAATGGGCATATTGACACTTTATTTTCATGGTTAGAGCCTATTTTTGCTTTGTTAATTGGATGTACGTTTTCCGCAGAGCAATTGTTCAAAATCAATTTTTTTTCCCATAGGAATAAATGGTGGAATGCTTGTTTGTATAGCCGCTATCTGTCACCATGACACAAGCACATTAGCCACACTCTAGCAACCACCTGGGATATCATAGCATTCACTTAGCAATATCCTAGCAACCATCTGGAATAGCAAGCTCCCAGAAACCATGAGAAATACCACAGTAAGCACATAGCAACACTCTAGCAACCACCTGGAATACCACAGCATTCACCTAACATTATCCTGGCAACAACCTAGAACACCTTAGCAACCCCCTGGCATTCACCAGAGATACCATAGCACCTAACAACCACCTGGAATACTAGAGCAATGTCTTAGCAACACCATAGCGACAATCTGAAACACCATAGCAACCCCCTAGTATCTACCAGAGATACCATAGCACCTAACAGCCACCTGCAATATTAGAGCAATCCCTTAGCAACACTATAGCAACAATCTGGAATACCACAGTAAGCCCCTGGCATCTACGACAGATACCATAGCACCTAACAACCACCTGGAATATTAGTGCAACCCCTAAGCAACACCATAGCAACCCCCTGGCATCCACCGCAGATACCACAGCACCTAACAACCAACTGGAATACTAGAGGAACCCCTTAGCAACACCATAGCAATAACCTGGAACACTATAGCAACCCCCTGGTGTCTACCAGTGATACCATAGCACCTAACAGCCACCTGGAATACTAGAGCAACCCCTTAGCGACACTATAGCAACAACCTGGAACACCATAGCAACCCCCTGGTGTCTACCAGTGATACCATAGCACCTAACAGCCACCTGAAATACTAGAGCACCCCCTTAGCAACACTATAGCAACAATTTGGAACACCATAGCAACCCCCTGGCATCCACCGCAGATACCACAGCACCTAACAACCAACTGGAATACTATAGCAACCCCTTAGCAACACTATAGCAACAATCTGGAACACCATAGTAAGTCCCTGGTATCCACCACAGATACCACAGCACCTAACAACCGCCTAGCGATGCCCTAGCAACCACTTGGAATGCCAATTCCACCATATAGCAATACAGGGGAAAGTCTAAAAGAAAAGTTTTAGACTTTTTCACCATTCTGCACGAGTCACCACACAAACCCTTTGATCTGAAATAAGAAGCCCTTTGAACTCCTGCAAAATTTACGCTGTCCAAGTTGAAGGGACTGTGGGAAAGAGGGAGCTGGAAGATGACCTTGACCAGCAGTGGTCATACTGTGCTCTATTTTGTCAGATGAGCAGCCATGGCCCAGTTCAATATTCTCCCGAGGGGACACTTCAGTGATTCTGAATCATAAACAGTCGAAATATCCACCACTTCAGACACCACAAGCCCTCTGTTTCATTCTGCGTCCTCGTTACATCCCACTGTTTTTGTTTTGCCTGTTTAAGTTCACAAATGTCTGTTTTGCTTGGTGTGTTGTTGCTGACCCTGACCATCAGAAACATGAGGATTAAAACCTGACCGTTTAGCCCCCAATGGGAATAGCATGGGGACAGCAGCAGCAGCAGTTGTGACAGCAGCATTAGCGTCAGTGATGTGTCCAGCTGTCCAGTACGAGCATTCAGTGGACCCACGGCTCCTAGAAAAGGACCACCCAAGTTCAAACAGAGGATGACCAGGCACTTCAAGAGCAAAGTTTTGCTTACTAATGGAAATAGGCTTAATGGTTACCTTTAAAGACCACTAGTTTCCTGATCCTGTAGGACACCTTTAGATCCAATTAGGAAACCATCAATTGACACAAAATACCATTACTGACCACTGGATACCAGCAGAGATAGTTTTGGTTTCTAATGAATTTTTTCAGCAGGGTAGCAGCTTTGAACTATCTGGAGAGCTACTGGACTTTAAAATACACCGATCAGGCATAACATTCTGACCACCTCCTTGTTTCTACGCTCATTGTCCATTTTATCAGCTCCACTTACTATATAGGTGCACTTTGTAGTTCTACAGTTACAGACTGTAGTCCATCTGTTTCTCTGATACTTTGTTAGCCCCCTTTTACCCTGTTCTTCAGTGGTCAGGACCTCCATGGACCCTCACAGAGCAGGTACTATTTGGGTGGTGGATCATTCTCAGCACTGCAGTAACACTGATGTGGTGGTGGTGTGTTAGTGTGTGTTGTGCTGGTGTGAGTGGATCAGACACAGCAGTGCTGCTGGAGTTTTTAAACACTGTGTCCACTCACTGTCCACTCTATTAGACACTCCTACCTTGTCAGTCCACCTTGTAGATGTAAAGTCAGAGACGATAGCTCATCTGCTGCTGCACAGTTTGTGTTGGGCATCCTCTAGTCCTTCATCAGTGGTCACAGGACGCTGCCCACAGGACGCTGTTGGCTGGATATTTTTGGTTGGTGGACTATTCTCAGTCCAGCAGTGACACTGAGGTGTTTAAAAACTCCAGCAGCACTGCTGTGTCTGATCCACTCAGACCAGCGCAACACACACTAACACACCACCAGCACGTCAGTGTTACTGCAGTGCTGAGAATGACCCACCCCCCAAATAGTACCTGCTCTGTGAGGGTCCATGGGGGTCCTGACCACTGAAGAACAGGGTAAAAGGGGGCTAACAAAGTATCAGAGAAACAGATGGACTACAGTCTGTAACTATAGAACTACAAAGTGCACCTATATAGTAAGTGGAGCTGATAAAATGGACAATGAGCGTAGAAACAAGGAGGTGGTCATGATGTTATGCCTGATTGGTGTAAACAGCAGGTAAATTGCAGGCTACTGTAGGACAGAATATTTCGTCCGGTTCCACATGTTCACATGGCTGTCCGAGGCATCACTTTGATGCCAGACAGTGGTGCTGTGGGTGTAACTGATCTAATAGGATTGAAGAAGTAGGGCTGAGTCCAATATAAACGGATTGGAGCTGGATTATCCCACCGTATCTGCTGATCCGCAGGCACCCGCACTGCAGATGGTCATATCACTCTAATCTCTAGCCTTAATTCTTCTGTTTCTAATTACTTAGGATTTGCTGATAAAGAAATTTGGCACTCAGAAGTCAGACTTGACCCACAACTTGACTTAAATCCTCTCACACTGGCCCCCTAACTCAAAACAGCCCTGGCTAATGTAAGGGAGTCTTTCCATTTCACACCTCTGCCCATCCATAATGCTCCTCCAGACACTGGGCAGCTTGGACAAAGCTGTAGGTCACAGCTCTCAGATCAGTAGAGCGTCCATCAGGGTGGCCCCCTGATATCAGGTTCCTTTGCACTGCTTCTGTTGGTCTGTTTAACAGGGAACTTTAACACAAATGCAAAGGGTAACTGGAGTTTCCGAATTATGACAAAAAGACAACAATGGAAAAGTATTTGTGACATTACGCAAAGATGCACTGCATCGGTCTATAATTGACATGCTAACGTCATAAGCTTCCACTGTAAGCTAGAACCAAAGACGGTTCTTCGAGGGTTCTTTATTGAAGAACATGGTGCTATATAGAAGCATATACAACACTTTCTCCATCAATCTGAAGAACATCTTCATGATGCAAAGAACCCTTTGCATGATTCAAGGTGGTTCTATATATAACCATTAACTACAGAACCCTTGAAGAACCGAGTGTAGCTTACAATGGAAGCTCATGACATTAGCATTATCAACTACACAGTGGTAGAAACCACATAAGCAAGTCTAGGTAACAGTTCACCTGACCCTGCCATGACCAGGTCATGAACTGACAGATTACATCCAGTAACATAACAGTGTAATGTCAGTCATGACAAATGTCATAATGTTTGATGTCACAGCTGTCAAGAACACACTTAGCAAACGTTTACATGTCACACAAGTTGAAGTGATATCAAATATTCAGGCCTCCTTCCAGAAACAGTAAAAACTGTTTCATACTGAAAAAAAAATCTGTTATGACGTGTTTAAAGCTTCCAGACATCTATTATTACTAATTACAATCCAACAACAATGAACTGACCAAAGAAATTAAGTTGATCGTTTCATGTAATTTAATTATAAGGCACAATAAGAAATTACAGTTGACTTGGAACGTTTATTATTTCACACCATTATTTCTTTACATATGAAAAAACTCAGGTCAGTTTTTTTTTATTGTTCAAACTGTACAAAAACAGAGGGGGCATTATTATTTTCTTAAAAACATTACCTTTGCATGACAAAGCCTTCGGCCCCTCACGCACCACTGATAGACGAAAACAATGATTACACAACTGAACAGATGAAATCCAAAACGGTTGAATATCTTTCAGCTTTGAGTTTTAAGCTTCACATTTTTCACGTTTCATACTGTCTGAATAATAATGCTGCTGAATTTCAAGATAAAATTTTCATGGAAAACAATTGCACATCAAGGACATCATATATGCAGTTATTTGTAAGTCATATATGGGAGTACCTTACCTTTTTATTCATTTTAGAGCAAATATTCAAAACTATGAAACTGTAAATTAAGCCACTATTCAGTATAACATCGTCAGCAAGACTCAACACTGTACCTGGTCTTGCCAGAACATTGAATCAGCAAAACTGTGCAAAATAAGTGTGAATCTCGTGAGACTCGTGATGCGACACTACTTTAAATCATCGACAAAAGGAAAATAAGTGAAATGTGTCATTTAATTGGCACCATTAGGTAAATGGCGAAACACAAATGTAAGAAAAGGCTGAAGAATCGATAGTAGTCATGAAAAGTAGTCAAGTTAGCCCACACGTTACTCATCCTAGTAAAACGGAGAAGATTTAAGATGCAGCCCAGTTCTTTTCAGCTCGCAAGGAGGAGAATATTAATGTCAGCTATTAACTATCTGCTGAACTGCACGACAAAGTGGCTAAGATTTTATCTTCTAATAGCAAGACTCTGTATACCAGGAGGTTTAGCCTTGACCTTCGCATCAGCATCGATGGCACATTCAAACCACACAGACATAACACACAATAACATTCAAAATGAAACACAAAATTTGAAAGAACATGATGTGTAGGGATGGAAATCATGTCAGACCCCTCAGAATGCAATAAATAGACATAGTGGTTCAGTGAAAAATGTAAATAAAATGACGTGTGCTCTTCTTGTAAACCTACAGGCAAAAATATCTAATGCATAATTTAATTGAGCCCTTGCAATTCTTAATACTAAAAGGCCTGGATACACCAAGGAGACGCCAGAGGTCATTACATGAAAATGTCCTCACCAGCTTCACCACCGGCCCAAGTCTCTGCATGTCTTCAGTTTTGAGGCCCAGACGAGATGTTTCTCAAAAGAATGAGCTTGTTGCGTCTGGAAAAAGCAAGGAAAATTAAATAAAAAGCTGTCTTGGTGTATCCAGGCCTTTATTTGTATCTGCTGCAGGCTGCAGGTTTTGTCTGCCACATCTGGAACATTTTCCACAAGCGAGACCCTTGCCGGCCTCGGAGCATGCGGCTGTAGCCAGGGGTCCCACAGCGAGGAGAGGCGGGAGGCGAAGGCCTGTGGTCATCATGTGTGAGCCAGGTGCAGCTCCTCTAGGCCGTGCTTGCCCAGGTGATACCGCGCCAGGTCCTTTCTGGTCACCAGGCCAATGACCTGAACACAAAGACACAGGACAGCGTAAGGAAAGTGCACCAAACATCACATCTAGTATCTCTGTTCACTGTTGGAGCTGGAATAGCTTCCCAAATGAGGCTGTGTAAGTGTTTCAGGAGGTTTCACTGGCCAATCAGTTCAGGATGTAATATCTCTGTTATTTCCCCAAATGCACACATTCATAGCCGCATAGTTCACATCAGCGTTATGCCACAGAACACACTCAATAACAATAACAACACGGCACACAGCCGAGTCTATTAGGTTTTGTAATTCCATCAACGTGAGGTCAAATGGAACAGGACAACTATTACCGAGAGAGAGAGAGCTCCTGGTTCAGCCAATTACAGAAGAGCATTCACTTCACAGTAATTACTGTGAAGCTATCCACACTGCGGACTGATACTGGATTAAAATCGCTCCACAATTATTACCGTCAGACTGTAAAACTACACACACTGCAGATTCATACTGGATTAAAATCACTCCACAATTATTACCGTCAGACTGTAAAACTACACACACTGCAGATTCATACTGGATTAAAATCGCTCCACAATTATTACCGTCAGACTGTAAAACTACACACACTGCAGATTCATACTGGATTAAAATCACTCCACAATTATTACCGTCAGACTGTAAAACTACACACACTGCAGATTCATACTGGATTAAAATCACTCCACAATTATTACCGTCAGACTGTAAAACTACACACACTGCAGATTCATACTGGATTAAAATCACTCCACAATTATTACCGTCAGACTGTAAAACTACACACACTGCAGATTCATACTGGATTAAAATCACTCCACAATTATTACCGTCAGACTGTAAAACTACACACACTGCAGATTCATACTGGATTAAAATCACTCCACAATTATTACTGTCAGACTGTAAAACTACACACACTGCAGATTCATACTGGATTAAAATCACTCCACAATTATTACCGTCAGACTGTAAAACTACACACACTGCAGATTCATACTGGATTAAAATCGCTCCACAATTATTACGGTCAGAGTGTAAAAACTACACATTGCAGATTCTCACACAGATCTTGTTGGCCATCACTTAAATTACAGAACCTGCCAATGCAAAACTAATCCAGCTCCAATGGGGTTAGTAAGACAGTAAGACAGGATGTGATGCACAATAAAATCCAATGGACAGATTATCAGAGATGATCATCTGTGAAGTAGTGTGGCCTCATTCACTGAGACGCTGCCTGAAGTGTCTCTTACCCTGTTGTCATCATCGACCACCACCAAGTGTCTGAGACCCAGCGCCCGGAATAACTTAAACACCCGAGGGAGGGAAGTGTCCTAAAAACACAACAAAAGTAATATGATTAGCAAAAACACTGCTGCTGTCCAACAGCCTCATTCTGTCATTGTGTTTTTCTAGCTGCCTCCATACGGTCAGATTACACTGCAGCTCAAGGACCAGAGGGTTAGCAATGATTGAAGGCTTCTGGCAAGTTAACATGATCTTACTTGAAACATAACATTTAACGTTACATCAAATCAGCGTCCGACTGATAACTGATAACGCTAGGCAATACATTTTTATATTTATTTATTTTTTAATATTGCTGATAACGTACCAATAAACAGTGACTTTTTCCTACTGTTGCCGGGATTAGAACTTGAAAGTTTTGTTCCATCCGGTTAGTGATGAGCTCAAGGCACTTACAGAGTGAGTCAAGGGGACCATCGTTGTTTGGGGAGAGGGCCAAGTAGGCAGCATGTATAAACTGAATCAGAGTGGCCCAAGAATTGAACCCTGGGGGACTCCACAGGTCACTGACACTCTCTCAGAAATATCATTTTCAGCTTCCACAAAGTAGTCCCTTCTTGCAAAAATGAACTGAACCATTTAGGACAGTTCCTGAGAGCCCAACCCAGTTCTCAAGTCTATCTATGAGAATTTTATGGTCAATTGTATCAAAATGGTATTGAAGTTACTCAATAATTGTATAGAACTGAGTGAAACTCAGCGAGCTGTTGTTTAAGTAAAATACACTGATGGTTTGTTTTGTTTTGTTAACACAGTCTTGTTGGGTAAAACCTACTTTCCCATTGGCTCCTTGCTCCATCTTTTTGCATATTAGGTGTTTCTTTCCATTTATTTTACTCGCTGTCGATGTTTTCATTCCACCCAGCCTACATTTTCTCAGGCGCATGCTTTTCATATATGCTTTACTCAGATACCCGACCTTGTGTTATTGGCTAAAAGGGCAAGTCTTTGTTCTCTCTGCTGCTGAGTGAGGGTATGTGCTGGCGGATGACCTCATTCACACTAAGCGTTAACCATTCAGTGTTTTGGCAATCTCACTTAATCAGAAAAAGTTTCTTAATTACATATTAAAATGTATAATTAAACTGGGATTTAGCTTTGACTAACTCAAGAAGCTGAATTAAAACAATTTGAATTTATAAGGTGCATAAAAACGTGTTTACGTTAATCTAACACAAAAATTTAAGTTATTCTAACATGCAGTGTTTAGTATCTTAAGAGTGCTGAACTTAAACATGCTGGTTTGTTCACCACTGCTATATTTTTAGGGCAATGGGTCACCTCAAATTTTATAAGTGATAAGAACTTATATGGGCGTACAGTGTATACATTAATCAATCTGAAACAAACAGTTCCCAGTTGAGGCCAGGACAGTTTTACACTGTAAAAAATGAGAAGTCTGCTCAACTTAAAATTATATAGTAACTGACTACATGCCTTTTCTTGAGTTGACTCAATTTTGAGTTCACCCAACTCAAACTTCTTAGTTGAGTCGAAAAATTCTCCCAGCTACTGTTTCTAGGTCTGCATCTCAGATAAACAAAACTGAATTTTTTTTTTACTCAGTTTCCCACTAGCTGGCGCTCTTTCTATCACACAGTACCATCTGGCATAGTTTCCTCTGGGGCTTCCAGATATGGACAGTTATGGCATTGCCGGGATTCAAACTGACAATCTCCTGATGTTGGGACGAATTATTAGACAGTTGCACCACATGAGACGATGCCATGCTTTCAAGTTACAACAACAAATATCTTCTCCAGTGTATTAAACATTTCTGGACACACAAGTCGAGTGGATTCATGTGTTCCTGAGTGGTGCAGTCGACTAAGCTGTCAGCCCAACAGGAGGTTGTGAGTTTGAACCCCAGCGATGCCACAGCCATCCATAAGTGTGTATCCAAGAGGAAAAATGTCTACCGGGATGTTATGGAAAGAGTCTGGTGGGGGAAGTTGAGTAAAAAAAAATACAAGTTCATTTTATTTACCTGAGATGCAGAAATAAAAAATTAGGAGAACTTTTGACTAAGAACTTTGAGTTGGGTGAACTCCTGTGTCCTCAACTTGAGTCAACTCAAGAAAAGTCATGTAATCAGTTACTGTATCATTTTGAGTTGAGCTGACCTCTCATTTTTAACAGAGTACGGGGTGTACCTGTGGCACAGTGTAGGGCGTAGGGTTCATGAACTCTGTCAGGTCCATCATGCACTCCCTCTCATCCTGGGACACGTGGATGGACTGGATGGGAGGGAAACGTGGATATGCATCTCTGAAGTCCTTCAGCTGCAGTTTGCGCTGGCTTAGCCGCGAGCGAGCCCTCTCCACAAACACCTACAACCCACAAACACAGGAAGATCAGATTCGACATAAGTACGTTTAGTGGCACAAATCACTCGTCGTCCCAGCACAACTTTACATGAGCTACAAGGGCCACATCACGTTCACTTGTTTATTCTGAAATGATCATTATTTTATCGACATGTTTACTTAATAAACAACAACAGTTCACTGTTTTGTTTTTCAAGCAGGAAATCCAAACGAGACTGCTGTCTCCCTCCCAGCGGGTCTTGTTTACATGAGATTAAAAAAATACAAGAACAGACACGCAATAAAAATAATAAGTAAACAAAGTAAGTAAACATCCATAGTCATGTAAACGCATAAATGCTGCTCTTCTAAAGGCCATCCAATTTAAAATAAAAGCCAAAAGGCAAAAATTAGCAAGTTTCATTGTAATGCCTGGCAACTTACCTAATAATTAATGCCTCATTTACAAATTTATGTAACGCAGGATGTGACAAGGCCACACCCAAATACAAATGTGTAAAGAGGAATCAGCCATCGTAAATCAAATGCATTCATATTCAACATAATTTTAATGATCCGCATTAAACTTTTAACAACAGTGTTTACCTTGTGCTTGAGCAGAACAATGAGCTGAGAGCGGAGGATGAGACCACAGAGCTTCCCAGGCTGTGAAAACAAACAGAAAAGGATCAGCAGGATCAAAAATCACATCTCTCTGGGCCAAAATGACCTCTCTGGACCAATCTGAAGGCCAAACCGGGACAACTACTAGTCGTACCTCTTCACTGGCAGCAGTTTGGATGATGACGGGGAAACCGTTGTGATTGGTGGACGTGTTGCTAAGGATGTCCACGATGGTGCCCACCTTCTCCACTCTGTTGAAGCAGGTGACCGGCGAGCTCATGACCTCTCTGTAGGAGGGAGAAGAATGTACAACCTCCTTAAAAAGTTCCTTAAAAAGACAGTCTGGCAAAAAAATTCTAATTCACTCGATTGCCAAAAACATGTTTGGTGTCCAAAGTTTCTTTGGAGCGACCTGTGAAGTAGTAAATGAAGCACCAGGCATGTGCACGGGTACATAAGTACTCAGTTAACTGTTCAAGGTGGCAGTACTCGTATACTAAAATCACTGAACAAGCACTCATTACATTTCAGGAGAACATAACTGGCCAGCAGTTCAAGAAAAAGCAGATTTTTTTGTTTTCTGTATTTATTGTCTTTGTACTTACTGAGTATATATATCGGTCTTGTATCTCCAAAATGGTAACTTTACAGGAGAAGCAAAAAACCTACTTCACTTTTAATGTAAGTCAATGGAACCAGACTTTTTTCCAAGTCATTCTTGGCCGTTTCTTTACAGACAATGTAAAGGGTAAAAGATATTTTCAAATTATGTCAAAAACTGAAAAAGCGACAAAAACGGAGACACAAGGTTTTGTCCTGACAACAGCAATATACTGTCTATGATCCCACCAGTACACGTGCACTCATGCCCTTGTCTTTATGTTTATGCACCAGACAAGTAACCCAAACGTGTTTCTTCAAACTGTAACCCAACTATATGTATAATGACAATGAAGTTGAACTGAACGGAATAAAATTGTGACGGTTTTGTGAGTAAAAATAAAAGAAGTCACTAAGCCACCACCTGCGAGACGTTCAGGGCTCTCCCTTTTGACATGACCTGGATGAACACCTGTCAAGACCAGCCGGCACTCTTCAAAACACTTGGCACTTCACTTTGCTTGTAAATTTCGTGAAAGCTTTTTTATATTCTGTGAAACTCTCTGCGAACATTTGGGAAGTGCCATTTATTTGTGTCACCTTTTCTCCTAGTTTTAAAGAAGGGAGACGTTTTAAAACTAACTTAGTTAATTTTTGTAATCATTCGTAGTTTTGTTTGTTATTTTGGCATATGTTCGTCCCTGAATCCATAACTCCCATTCAAATCGGCCTCTTGCAACAAATAAACCTGCAATTTTCTGGTTTCAATGGTGTCTGGTGTCTGGTCTTGCAGCAGGTCTGGAAAGACAGCCCACTCTCATTTTCCGTTACAGCCTGACTTTAGAACGGGTTGTAACAATATTATACACTGCTACTACAAAACAAGAGTGTCTGAACAAGAGTGCAGTCAAATGTAGACACTGCAATCAAATTCACTTATAACTGCTGATTTTTTTAGTATTTAGAACCTTAAAGCTACAGTCTGTACGTTTTGGGGATTTGGAGACCTCTCTGGTGGAAATGTGTAATTGCATGTCACGTGCGGGAGAACTTTTTATAGTGTGGGTTGTGCCTCAGACCCCTTCACTGAGCGGACGAATCTGATGAGCGAAAGAAAACTCAGTCAAAAGGATGTGTGAGTGAATTATCTACTACTGTCCTCAAATCTTCGTCAGTACAATGTTGATTTTGCTATTGAGACCTAAACATCAAGCCAGAGCTTCTTTCCGAGCCTGTGTGTGACATTAGTATGAAAAAGATGAGAAAAAACACTAAATCTGACTGTACAGCTACTTCACAAAAGCACGTCCTATTTCAAACAGAGCCCACTTTGCTTAACCTGCACTTCCCTTTAGGGCAGTATTATCTGATACAAAATTCTAGCTTATTTACTTGGTCTTTTAGACTGAATAGCCAGTTTTATTAAGTCTGAAGGCTGTGTTACCTGGCCGTCAGCGAGTGGGAAGTGGCCGGGGCGTCCCAGTGGAGGAAAGGAACACTCTGTAACTTTATGTGTACGTCATAAAGGCCCTGTAAACAAACATTCATAGACAATCGATCAGATAAACTAAGACACAAGGATTAGCCCACCACTAATTCTACATTAAGATCATACAGAACAACAAATTAAAGGAATATGTAGACAAAAAACACACACACACACACACACACACACACACACACACACATATATATATATTCACGTACCAATTAAAACAATAAATTATAGAAATATGTAAAAAAAATTATGATATAGTATAGTATAGCTTCAAACTATATCGATAACTTGTCACTACACTCTCAGAAATAAAGGTACTGAACTGTCACTGGGTCAGTTCCCCTCTTGTCACTGGGGTGGGACCCTCAAAGGCCCCATCTCAGTACCTTTAGTCAGGGAACATAACTGAACCATAATCCACTGAAATGATATGTTCTAAGCTGTACTGACTCCACACACCCCGTCTCGTCTCCAGGCTTTTATTTTACTGTTCTGTTTTAAAACATTCGGTTATGAAAAGGTACAAATACGAACTTTTCACCTGGAAAAACTTATTTAAGGTTCACAATCAGACCTTAAAACCACTGTTGGAGCTTTGAGGGAACATTTACACTGTTTGCACCTTGATGAGCGAAAAATGTACCTGAACAGAACCTTTATTTCTAATGCTGTACGCCGTTACGTAGCGTTAGCACAGCAACCTACAAAAATGAGGTGCTCTATTCCAAAATCATATAAATTAGATTTTTCACCAAAACATTCCTTTAATTTGGGGTGGAGGAGGGTTTGTGGTGGTGGGGGAGGGTAATATATAGTTAAATGCTTGTGGAAGCATTTGGTCATGAATCATTTGAACCTTACTTCGATAAAATAATCTCCCACGATCTTGGAGGTCATCAGCACCAGCATGATGGGGAGACCATAGGTAACGTTTCCTGTAGCTTCCACCAAAATGACCGTGAGACTCAGCGTCATTCTGACGATGCCACCTGCAAAATAAAACCAGCGTGAATGCCGGTAAGCTTCTTTACCAGCTGCGATGAAACAAGACACTTCTTACACGAAGGCATGCGATCCAGACAGCATTTCAGCACTGTTTCCTAACATAGCACAAGGAAGTTGCCACAAACATATGACTTTAAAACAACACACTGACTCACCGAGTTGGGCTGCGGCTCCCATTAAGGCGTACTTTCCAGGATCTGCAAATACCTAATAAAACGAGACATCAGATAACATCAGCAAACTCAGCACTTCTCACTAAACATCTGAACCAACTCAAACAGTTCATAGTTTAACTCCAAATATACACCGATCAGGCATAACATTCTGACCACCTCCTTGTTTCTACACTCATTGTCCATTTTATCAGCTCCACTTACTATATAGGTGCACTTTGTAGTTCTACAGTTACAGACTGTAGTCCATCTGTTTCTCTGATACTTTGTTAGCCCCCTTTTACCCTGTTCTTCAGTGGTCAGGACCCCCATGGACCCTCACAGAGCAGGTACTATTTGGGTGGTGGATCATTCTTAGCACTGCAGTAACACTGACGTGGTGGTGGTGTGTTAGTGTGTGTTGTGCTGGTCTGAGTGGATCAGACACAGCAGAGCTGCTGGAGCTTTTAAACACCTCAGTGTCACTGCTGGACTGAGAATAGTCCACCAACCAAAAATATCCAGCCAACAGTGTCCAGTGACCACTGATGAAGGACTAGAGGATGACCAACACAAACTGTGCAGCAGCAGATGAGCTATCGTCTCTGACTTTACATCTACAAGGTGGACTGACAAGGTAGGAGTGTCTAATAGAGTGGACAGTAAGTGGACACAGTGTTTAAAAACCTCAGCAGTACTGCTGTGTCTGATCCACTCAGACCAGCACAACACACACTAACACACCACCACCACGTCAGTGTTACTGCAGTGCAGCTTCTTGTTTGAATTTCTCTGTTCCACCTTAAATAGTCCAGCAGTTCTGACACCTAAAGTGCCAGAATGTAACTGCTGCTCCATTTAAGGTGGAACTGGAAAATTCAAACGACAATCTGGTGAATATCTGACTTCAGCTTCATATCACTGAAGAATTAGGGGTGGGTGATAATAAATAATTGCCCCCCTCTTTGAAGGCATATGATGCCCTAAGTGTAACTAAAGCCCAGCAGTGAGGAGCTGAACTTTACCCTCCTCTGCTATCACTGCAGACTGGCAGGGTCGCCTACAGAGCAGCGCTGGTAGCTGTTAATGAAGTGATGATCTTTTTATTTGAGGGTCCCATTTCAGAGGGAAGATTTCGACCACTACCCTGTAACTCAGTTCTAAGGGGCAAAGGTGACACTCAAAAACAAGGGGTAGGGGTAAAAATGAGAAATGGGACTGGGCCTGTATGTTGCAAGTTTACAAGGGCACGGTGATAACGGACAGATACTTCAAACTGATATTTGATACAGCATTTATGCACTCTAGAGGAGCAGAATGTTTATGTTTTGTAGATGTTTATGTATCAAAATCATCACTGACAGATACAGTACAGTGCAAACGTCAGAAACTTTCCTTTCTCCATTTCTGACCATCGAGATTTAGTCTATCACTCTTTACCATTATTCCAGCTTCCATTCTTTTCAGGAGACTCTCTTTCAGTCCCTCAAAGAATCTGCAGACACACCTCCAAAGTTCAGTCTTAGAAGCTGGTTGATCATTTTCTGAAGTGATCAAACACATTCAGTGGTGTTGAGGTCTGGACTCTGGGGTGGTCAGTCCATCGTTCAGCTTCTTTGTTTGATGTGTCCGTCTCCTTTTCTCAGTGAGGTTCTTCTTGAACAGCTACACATCCTTTCAGACCCACAGCGCTGAGTCGTCTTCTCACAGTGGAAGGATGGACAGAAACACCTGTGGATGTTTTCAGATCTGAAGCAGCTTGATTTTCTCCTCTCTCTCAAGATGAAAGCTTTAAGTGCTGTTTATCTGATGGGGGCAGTTCTGGTGTCTACCAGGTCTTCCAGGTGGTTGTTTGGAGCCCCATTTTTAATCATTTTTAATAAACTCCTGTTTTTCTCCCCACTTATTTTCCTTTGACATTCTCCTTCCTTATGCAAGGGGGTTTTCTTATGTCTAATCTCTTCAGAAACACTTCCTGAAGAATTAATCATTTGTACTTAATGGCCATTTTGACTGCAAATTAAATTAACGAAGGGTCTCTGACTTCTGCACAGTACTGTACGTACATGAAAATCTCCTACTCTGAGCCAAACGCCAAGTTCAGCCTGGTTCTGTGGGAAGCTGGAGGGTGAGCGTATAAACTGACCGATGGGTTGGGGGTCATATAGGGCAGCAAGATGCCGAAGAGCCGCCCCCAGGCTGCCCCTATCAACAGCGAAGGGATGAAGACTCCCGCTGAAACGGTCAGCCCATACGTCCAGCACGCCAGGAAGAAGTAGGCCAGGGTGAAGAGGCTGAGGGTCCATGGGTTATAGGTGCCTGAGAGAGAGCAAGTCAAACGTCAAACAAGCACTAGCAGAGTCACTACCTACTAAAGCAGATGGACTTTACAGCAGTGTATTATGTTATGAAGCATCTGCACACACCTCACAATTAGACGTGCAAATTTGAGTGGATTTGAGTTTAGATTTGACTCAAATAATCAGATTTTACCATCATTATTTTAGCATAATTCAGAATTACTTTTAAAACTACAGCGAATAAACAAATAAGTCAGGAGAAGTTATTCACACAAGGGTGGACGATGTGGAGCAAGTGTAATATCACGATATTTCAAGACATTTTCCTGATATGCGATTTGTATCGCAAATATTTCACTGGAATAGACAAAAAAAAACAACCTCATAGAGCCACATTTAAAATTAAACTTTTTTCCCAATATTTTATGACTAATTATGCTTTCTTTGTAAAGGGACCATATGGAAAATAGAATTTCCATCCCTTTTTTGAAATAAAGACTTTTTTAAAGACTTCTCTTTTTCATTAGGCATTTCTCTTTTTCCTTTCACTGCTAATTCTTAGCTTTTATTTGTTATATAAAGTGTCACTGGGATCGTGAAAGGCGCTATATAAATGTAACGTTGTTATTATTGTTATTATTATTATTATTATTGAGGTTAAAGTAGAATGTAAACACTATTAAAGATTAAAAACATTGTGCACTCCAGTTCACAGCCTATAGCAGCTTAGCCCCGCCCACTCACACTGAAGCTCTAAGCCGTTTTCTGAACGAAGCAGCAAATCAGTAAAGAAAACATTTGCATATATCAGTCTTAAACACACAGTAACACACACAGCCTGTTTAACTCGACGTTGGAAAATGTTAATGTAAAACTGGATTATGACTGTTTTTATACATAAATCCTCACAAATATTAAATCAGTGGAAAAAATAAAATATAAAAAAATCTAGAACACAGGCCCTTTAATGAACCATACAGCTGTTCAGTGCTCTTTAGGTACTGATGATCCATGATATGCTAAGAAAAACACACTGACATGATTTATCACAACTGCCCCGCTGCCAAGTGGAATCTGGAGGATAAAAATTCGCCTGAACTTTTTCACAAAATAAAAATAAAATAAAATAAAACAAACGAACATGATAACAGATCATAATCATTTTTTTTTGTTTCAGAATGGATGCAGTTTAATTGCATACTTTTACAGCCCTGCCCTGAACTGCATGGTATGTAAAAGATGAGCCAAGTCAGACTTTCCTTCCAGTCTTACTGTCTTCCTCGAGCCTAAAGGCCAGGAATGTTTCATAAGCATTTACAAGCATCACGCCACTCTGAGTCGGCACTAATGTTAAACGTGTTTATGGCGTATAACAGCTGTGCTATGCAAGCAAACACAGCATATAATTCAAGGCAAGCATGAAGAGTGAACATCTGCTTGTTGCGACGCTTAACATGCAGCACCACAAGCACAAACTATCTTAAAGCAACAGTCCAGCGTTTCTGCATTATTCAATAGTTAAGATGCAAACAAGGTCATTCAGAGTGGTTTGGTGTGAAATGCTCTGTTCTAGAGAAACTTGCTGAGTCAGAACTGTTCACAGTGGTGGTGATAGGAACCAGACGTCCACCTCTAAAAGCTCCCTCACAGAAAGTTACTACATGAAATGGTTATGAAGACTAAAGGTGTTATTTACAAACGTCGCTCAGCGCCGCCCTCTAAAGGCGCCATTAACAAACATCGAATAAACAAAAGTCGCTCAGCGGCGCCCTCTAAAGGCATCATCAACAACCATCGAATAAACAAACGTCACTCAGCGTCGCCCTCTAAAGGCGTCATCAACGAACATCAAATAAATAAACGTCGCTCAGCGCCGCCCTCTAAAGGCGTCATCAACAAACATCAAATAAACAAACGTCGCTCAGCGCCGCCCTCTAAAGGCGTCATCAACAACCATCAAATAAACAAACGTCGCTCAGCGCCGCCCTCTAAAGGCGTCATCAACAAACATCAAATAAACAAACGTCGCTCAGCGCCGCCCTCTAAAGGCGTCATTAACATTGACATTACCCTCTTACCTGTCTCAGTAAATGCATTTCCATATATTTTGTAAGTGGAGACATACACACAGAAATGATTACTGATGGTATGATATGAATGTAATAGATGGGGATCAGGCTGAAAAACACTGGAATATTCCTTCAACAAACAGGTTCAGTGGATTCATTATCCACACGCCTTATTAAAGAGAGCAAATGTCGGTCTACAATAAGTGAGTATAATGGTGATGTGCTCACCCACCCAGCCCTGCAGCTGTGATGACTATGCACAGCTGCAGAGGGCCTCAGCATGCAGCTCCATGCTGGGGCCCTAACATTCTGAAAAAGCCATCAGTGGTTGGCCTTCATGAGCAGCGGTGTGTGGGGATGGTTTGGCTCAGATGATTTATTTTATTTTTGAATCCCAGGAACCAGAAACTGTTCCACACGCACAAAAAAACACACAAAAATGCATATGCACTCCAACCACCAGGAATTTGCATAAGTGGAAAGAAATCCAGGCAAAAAAAGACCTATAAATATGGAGTGTAGGCCTTTCACTAATGATTATATTAATAAGATGGTTAAGGTGTAATCAAAGTCTTTGAGAGTGGTTTGGTGTGAAATGCTCTGTTCTAGAGGAACTTACAGCATCAGAATTGTTCACAGTGGTGGTGATAGGAACCAGACGTCCACCTCTAAAAGCTCACAGAGAGTTACTATATGAAATGGTTATGAATTCACTGACTGATGACATTTTTTTTACGATAGTGTTTAAGGTAAAAACATATTTTTAAAATATGATAGTGGATAAGTACATGTGAGGTGTTGTGAGGCAAAATAATAATCAATATTCAATATTCCGAAGACACACGTAGGCCCACTGGTGGTTTTAGATAACAAATAAAATATGTCCATAGGTGTTTATATTTATGTTGTAAACATGGTGACCCCTGGTTCCTATCACCACTATGCTATTTCACACCAAACCACCCTGAATGACTTTGGTTACATCTCAATCACTGAATTATGCTGAAATTTTAAAAATCAGTGGACTTTCCCTTTAACTGTGACAGTCCGAATCGAGTGAATGTTATAGACGTCTTTGAAATTAATCACAGATATTTCACAGATACTCTCATAGTCCACGTGCACACACACACACACACACACACACACACACACACACACCTGGGGGACTGTGGAACAGACTCCTCACACTCTTCTCCGGTGTGTTGAAGAACGCCGTTGCCATGGCATTGTATTCTCCATCAGCGCAGAAGCCCTGAAAAACAGAGACATCCTGACATTCAGAACTGCTAAACCACACTGTCACTTTCACATGCATTAACGCAGATCTACACTAAAATACTGTATACACAGGACAGTTTTAGATATATTACAGTTTCTAGATTGTCATACATCTTGTATTTTTATGCTCACACAATTGGGGTGGAAGATTTAGCAATATCACATTTAAGGATGCACCGATGTGGGAAGCTGAGGGCTGATGCAGATCTCTGATATTTTTCATGTATGGGCCATTCTACCAAATTAGATCAAACTGTGCTTCCGCAGTAACAAACTATCTAAAAAAAAACAACGAAGCATTCAGACTACACATACTGTATTATACACATCAGTCAGTTCCGGCCACGCAAGCTGATTGGTTGAGAAGTGTTCTAACTGTGCTGTTATTTCGCCATAACATCACAGGTTTTACACAAACACTGTATCACTCCGCTGAGATGCTGTTGCTAAGCAATGACTTTGACAGCTGTAGGAGACGCTCAAGACATCTGAACGTTTTGCAAACAAACAGAAAATGGACACTTAAGATCACATCTGACCGACAGCCGATTTGGTCAGACTCTGAAGATGAGACGACACTAAATTCCCAAACTGTCATCACCACTGAGCAGCTTTTCAGTCGGCAGCTGAGACAGAAGAACAGCTAAACAACCTGGAATCAGCCAGAAATGAACCCAACACCATTCGCCAAACTAAACGGGCTGTAAGATGCTTTACAGACTGGCTGGAACAAAACAACATTAATACTGATCTGGCAAAAACTGACAAAACTGAGCTGAACTTGATATTGCAGCAGTTTTATGGCTCAGTCCATATTTCAAAAGACGAGGCTTACAGCAGACGAGTGGGCGGAGCTCGTTACTCTGACGTAGCAACAAGCTGCTTGTTAAGGAACTATAATTTGGTGAAGGAACTGCGAACATTAAAACATATTAAACGCCGCGTTCACGGCCCAGTTTATTAATTTATTACTGTATTAACTGTTGTATAAAAGCAATAGAACACTGGAGGAGTGTGTTATCGCCAATAACATCACAGCTGTGATGATCTACGACCGAATCACAGCCATGATGTTATTTCGCGACAACCAACTCCCTCTCGTGTTCTACTGCTTAGGTATTAGGCTATAAACTTTTTAAACCCAGGCATTAATAGAGACAGTAATACTCTAAATATATACAAAATCATCAATTATAGGGTACTTTGTATTGGGAGGTGTTTACAGTGAGGTTGAAAGACTTAGATTTATCATGAGCTTAATTTTTAATTTTAAAAACATTGTCATGTCATTACCAAAACAATGTTTCAGCCACGCCCCTGCATTTTAGAGCAGGACGTGAGGCTGCATCCCTATCTCTCATGGCCACATGGTGAGCAGTTAGATCCCATTGTTTTGAAGTAAATGTGTCCCAAAGTCTGAAAATTAGTGTGGAACATTTAGAATTGTCACTACCGAAACACAGATTTTCTGCAATTTTTAGTGTTTTAATGAAAAAATTTATGATTTTCAAATGATGTTCAAAGCTGTGTTTGCCTGTCATGTACTGGCTGCATTTTTGAGCTCAAACTGAGCTACAATTGTCACTACTGAAACAGTCACGACTGAAACGTCTGGTAAAGTTTCGGGAGTGTTATGACTGTTTTGGTAGTGATAGTAGTGATTTTGTCCAAGTCAGTCAAAAGTCTGAAATGTGTTTTCTACTCTGACTGTGAAGCAGTTCAGTAGAAAGCTCTGAGCTACCTGCAGAGGATATTCCTCACTTGACTTCTGTGTGTCCAGAGGCTGGCAGTCGTTGGAGAAATAGATCATGGCGAAGGACACGGTGGCCGTCACTGCGGCGACCAGCATGGCCTCCATCACCTGCAGACACGGCCGGTGCACGTACCTACGAGAGGTCATCTGGTTAATACAGCACTAGGCTAATCCGGCAAACTCGAAGATCTTCATCTTGCACGGCTTTACCTGATCCTGAAAATGGTCAGCCAGTAGTTGAGGACGTTGAAGAGCGCTCCCAAAAGGCCACCTGGGTGAGGAGAGGTGAGGAGAAAGATAAACTGTCACCCTGTGTTCAGAAATATTAAAATCCATATCAAGACACAGAATTCTTCTCCTTACCTACTGCTCCCATGGCTATAAACAGAGGGATCTCATAAAGATTATACTTCACGCTCTGCAGGAGGAAGAACACCAGAAACAACATTTGACTACTAGAAAAACCCCATTACCCATTTCACCCATACTGTCATCCAGCTTCAGTATACACCGACCAGGCATTACATTCTGACCACCTCCTTGTTTCTATGCTCATTGTCCATTTTATCAGCTCCACTTACTATATAGGTGCACTTTGTAGTTCTACAGTTACAGACTGTAGTCCATCTGTTTCTCTGATACTTTGTTAGCCCCCTTTTACCCTGTTCTTCAGTGGTCAGGACCCCCATGGACCCTCACAGAGCAGGTACTATTTGGGTGGTGGGTCATTCTCAGCACTGCAGTAACACTGATGTGGTGGTGGTGTGTTAGTGTGTGTTGTGCTGGTCTGAGTGGAGCAGACACAGCAGTGCTGCTGGAGTTTTTTAAACACTGTGTCCACTCACTGTCCACTCTATTAGACACTCCTACCTTGTCAGTCCACCTTGTAGATGTAAAGTGAGAGACGATAGCTCATCTGCAGCTGCACGGTTTGTGTTGGTCATCCTCTAGTCCTTCATCAGTGGTCACAGGACGCTGCCCACAGGACGCTGCCCACAGGACGCTGTTGGCTGGATGTTTTTGGTTGGTGGACTATTCTCAGTCCAGCAGTGACAATGAGGGGTTTAAACTCCAGCAGCACTGCTGTGTCTGATCCACTCAGACCTGCACAACACACACTAACACACCACCACACAGTACCTGCTCTGTGAGGGTCCATGGGGGTCCTGACCACTGAAGAACAGGGTAAAAGGGGGCTAACAAAGTATGCAGAGAAACAGATGGACTACAGTCTGTAACTGTAGAACTACAAAGTGCACCTATATAGTAAGTGGAGCTGATAAAATGGACAATGAGCGTAAAAACAAGGAGGTGGTCATAATGCTATGCCTGGTCGGTGTATGTTCAGTCATCATATAAATCTGTATAATGTTATTAATTATCTACACTCAAGATGGTGCTTCAGGGGTTCTTTAGTAAAGAAAACAGTTCTATATAGAACCACGGACACTCAAAAAACCCTTTGCATGATTAAAGAGTTCTTTGCATCATGAAAGCGTTCTTCAGACTGATGGAGAATGTGCTGTGGATGGTTCTATATAGATTGTTTTTGAAAATGGTTCTATACAGCACCCAAAAGGGTTATTCTATTGTTACAGTGTCAAGTCTGTAACAGTAGAAGAACCATTCTGGGTGCTATATAGAAATATCTACAGCACATTCATGCACATTTTCCATCAATCTGAACAACCTTTCATGTTGCAAAGAACCTTTTAATCATGCAAAGGGTTCGAGTCTGCGGTTCTATATAGATCCTCTTTCTTTACTAAAGAACCCTTAAAGCACCACCTTTTTTTAAGAGTGTACTATTGTCATAATATCTTCATTTATATAATGTTAATTTTGCATTTGAAACCTAAACATCAAGTCAGACCTTTTTATGAGTCTATATGTGAGACATTAATACATAAAAATGTACGACATAGTCTGAAAAACTCCTGAATTGACAGCTCTGACTTTTAAATGGTTATTTCAGGGCAGTCAGAGCAGTGCAGTGTCTTAATTCCTGTGACTCAGTAATGCTTCTTCTTTCAATCTTAATAAAATCTTAAACTGTGCATTGAAACGTTGCCACTATCAAAGGTAAACAGAAAGAGAGAGAAGAAAAGACAGCAAGCGAAAGAGACAGAGGAAAACCAAACAACAGAGAGAGGCAAAGTTATTTGAGAACTCACTTCCAAGTCAAAGCTGCCGAAGTTGATGAGACCCGGACTGGACAGCTCGCCTGTTTTTTTGTGGTAAATACTCAGGAAGAAGTTCAAGGTGAAGGTGGAGATCATGGATGCAAAGAACTGGCTCGAGAGAGTTAAAAAGAGAAAGAGAGCGCTCCTTAAGTTTGGAGAGAAAGTGGATAATCAAAACACTATAAACAAAGTTCAACCTCATGCCAACATAACGCTTTATAATCGCATTATAGCAGATTTGTTTTCATTCAACAAATCACTCACAATCCTCCAGGTCAGCATCTGGTTCCAGAAGGACGCTCCTTCCTCTAAACTGAACAGAACTCCACCTGAATGGAAGAGAAGCATAAAGAAATCTTGAGGACATAACAGAGGGATTTAGCTTTAGACCAGGGTTTCTCAGCCTGTGGTCCGCGGGTCTGAATTCTATGGAGGCAGTGGTTCATAGTGGGCCGGTAACATCACTTTAAGTCATAAAAAACATAAGTGTAAAAAAGATTAACCATATAATTACGAATCGAAGAAACTGCTTAACCGAGCCCTGGTTCAATTCACTGCTGGTGGGGACGCAGTCTATGATGAAATGAGGGAATTCATCAGCAAAACTGTCTTTCCCCACCTTCTAGCAGCACGTCGGTGCTGTACTGTCAGCATAATCTGCCTGTTTTAATGTCTCACTCTTTACAGACCCTCATTTGCTCTCGTTTCTGCAGCACAAGCTGCTGTAAAATAAAACAATAGTAAAAAGATCCACATTTAATTTTAGCTCATAGATCGGAGCGTATTTTTGGCCGAGCAGCAGCAGCATGATTGCGTAACCTCAAACTGATAAACCAATCCTAAAGAAGCAGATATAAAGTAAGGATTATTATTACTGTTGATTGCTAAAAGCCCGGTGAGTGAAGTGAGCTTTGGCTATTTCAAATTAATCACAAAACCGATGTACTGCAGCTCTAAATCACAGTCCACATCCACTTCGTACATTTCTATTCTTTTTGCTTTTCCCCCTTTTTTAACGTCTCTGGAAATACATATGTTTTTTTAACATAACTGCAAATTTTGGGACCTGTGATGGAACCAAAAGGGGCGATCCGATGTTTCTCTAGCCCTGATTCCCAGGTTTTCATTACTTAAGAAAGGAAAAAGAAGATTGTATTTTAAAAGTTCAGTTTAGTTTTCCTGTGGGCCGGCATGCTTTGTACTTATAAACCGGTGGGCCTTGGGGTGGAAAAGGCTGAGAACCTTTGCTTTAGACTGAATGGCAGAAAGTGAAGCATCCCTACAGCAAAGGCCGCAAAAGGACATGTAAGAGGAACAGCAAATTGGGCCTGAAATTTCTGTCTGAACCCGAATATGACCCAACCACTTTCCGTCCAAATCTGACCCGACTTAAAGCACCATGTTTTGAGTCTGAACCTAAACAGAGTTCAATCAATCATAACCCTAACCACCACATCATGTTTTGAGCCCAGAACTGAACAAAAACCCAACAGCAGTCTCTGTGAAACTGACCCAAACAGGCCGGATTCACGAAAGCTTATATATGTACACATATATATCCATTTTACATACCGAACAAAACATGAAATGATACTAGCCCGATAATGTAAGCTTCCAACACTAACATTCCTCCAGTTCGTTGCCGATTGGACAGGCCAGAATATGGGATCAAATTATATGGCTAAACTGTTAATTCCTGCTTTGTGAAAATCCTCCTGGTATCATTTCATGTTTTGTTCCATTTATACTGCATGTTTATGTTGTTTAATATTAATATGTTTCATATAAATATTTATATAAACATATCTGTACATAGCAGAGAGGTTATTTTTGTATATTTTGTGTATATTTAATATATTTCAGTTTCAGTATTTTCTTTGTATTTTTATTTTTACTTTCTGTAGAGTGATTATCTGAGCCTCACCACAAGCATGTCAATGCATGAATGTCCTGACATGTTGTGCAAATGACAAATAAACTTGAAATAAACTTGAAATACAGGCTACAAATCACTTCTTGTTCTTTTCTTCATTTCCGTAACAGAAATAATCAGCAGTCATATCACGCAAACCCTTTTCTTGCTTCCTGTTCATGTTTTGTTGAGGTGCAGCAGCAATCGTGTGCTCAACACAACTTCCTGTGGCCTACATAAATGTCCCCTCACTGCAGCCAAAACCAGCTTGTGTTTCACTGCTACACAGATGTGGTTTACAGTGAGGCTTTGCAATGTACTGGTTGTCATTTTTAATCTCAGAAGCCTGTAATATGCTGACTCGTTTTTTTTATATTTACTTTTTTTTAATTTTGATCATTTATCATCAATACGCACCCCAGTTCACTGTCAAAAGGTTCACAGCACTGCAAAAAGTCAAAGACTACCATTAATTCATTTCATTTCCAGTCAAAGCAGCCATTAAGTAGAAGCTGTTCATCTTTCTTTTCAGGAGACTCACTTTCAGTTCCTCAAAGAATCTGCAGACACACCTCCAAAGTTCAGTCTTAGAAGCTGGTTGATCATTTTCTGAAGTGATCAAACACATTCAGTGGTGTTGAGATCTGGACTCTGGGGTGGTCAGTCCATCGTTCAGCTTCTTTGTTTGATGTGTCCGTCTCCTTTTCTCAGTGAGGTTCTTCTTGATCAGCTACACATCCTTTCAGACCCACAGCGCTGAGTCGTCTTCTCACAGTGGAAGGATGGACAGAAACACCTGTGGATGTTTTTAGATCTGAAGCAGCTTGATTTTCTCCTCTCTCTCAGAGATGAAAGCTTTAAGTGCTGTTTATCTGATGGGGGCAGTTTTGGGGTCTACCAGGTCTTCCAGGTGGTTGTTAGGAGCCACATTTTCTCTGTAGCTGTTAATCAGTTTTTGAACTCCAGTTTTTCGGAAACTCCTGTTTTTTCACTAATTTTACTTAGTTTTTCTCCTTCCTTATGCAAGTTGATTATCTTATATCTGATCTCCTCAAAAGTATCTCCTGAAAAATGAATAACTTGTATTTAATGGCTGTTTTAGGTTTACGTTTTGACAGGAGAAGAAATAAATTAAAGGTCTTTGATTTTTGCACATATATATAGTTTTAGTCACAAATAATGCAGGTCAGTTTTTAACCACATCATATCAACAGTGCGTGTGTGTGATTTTTTTTTTAATATCACAAAACATCCCAATTACAACAGGTATCAACATAATCAAAATAGAGTATGTTATGCATATGGAGTGACTGAGCGTCTCACCAACAGGAGCTCCAAAGGCAGCCGAGACTCCAGCAGCAGCTCCTGCGGAGACAAAGTCCCTCTTCTCAGTGTCTCTGCGGAAATACTCGAAAATCTGCAACACAGTGAAGCTAATATCAGAACTCTTTACTGTTTCCATCCTAATATACCAGGCAGCCCCTAGTATATGTACATATTAGGGTTGTCAAAGTTAACATCTGTAAAATTATTAATGGCAATATTTTTTGTACAGCTGTTAACATTTCCCAGAATTTCCCAGTTCGACCCTTCGACCCATCCAGTTCAGGCTGAAGCTGAAGCGCTGCATGTTGCTCTATCAGAATCTGTGATTGTAGCGCTCTCATTCAAATACAACTTTAAATGTCTTTTAAAGTGAAACTTTCAGCACCTTCAGTAGACGATGATAGTGCTTGCATGGGATCTATGGATAAATCAACAAGCAGCAAACTAACAAAAGCAGCAGCTTGGCGGAGCTCCAGTTCCCCTCGAGAACCTCCACTGTAACTAGAACACACGAGCTGAATGAATGAGAGCCCCCCTTGGGAGCCCCAACATTTAATGTCCAGTATGTCTCAGTGTGTGATGATGTCCTAGTATAGGCTAAACAATACAAACGAAAACGCAGATTTACTTCGCTCTGCTTTAGCTTCGCCTACAGTCGCATCGCTGCTAGGTGACCTGCAGTCTGCATGCTGGTTCTCAGTCGTTGCGAAACAGGGCTTTCGCGCTGTTGCGCACGCCCCATCTCAAAGATATTTTACTGACACAGAGACCCCCCCCCGTCTCTACAACGGGACCAAAACCGAGGTTATAAAATCTCTAAAGAAAACGGGTAGAACAGCTGTAACGCGCTGCGTGGTCATCCATCACCACTGGATCTTATTTCACCATAACTGCGCATTTTATCACAGATGAGTAGCAGCAGCGTCTCGTGCTCCAAACAAGAGCAGTGAATGAGAGTCTTCTAGTTTACTTGCCACATCACTTCCATTCGTTTTGTTAAAAAAGATATTGGAAGTAAATTCATTATGGATAATTACAAATACTTTGCTTTAAAAGTACCAAGTCACTTTAAATAACAACACCGAGTTACTTAGTCACTTTAAAATGTATATTGTCACTACATTCTGTGTATATCTTGTGTATATTTTGTGTATATTTAATATATTTCAGTTGGTTTTTCTTGTATTTTTATTTTTACTTATTTACTTTCTGTAGAGTGATTAGCTGAGCCTCACCACAGGCATTTCAAGACATAAATGTCATGACATGTTGTGCAAATGACAAATAAACTTGAAACTTGAACTCGAAACTTGAGCTCAAACAGTGAGAAAATATAAATGCTATATAGAAAAAAAAGATGCATCAAGATACATCGATAATCGTTTTATAATCGCATCGCAGCCTCTGAATCGTAATCGAATCGAATCGTGAGGTGCCTAGAGATTCCCACCCCTACTGAGCACCATCAGTTAGAACAACAGCCTTTGAAAATAAATAAATAAATAAATAAATAAATGAATAAGAGAGACATCTGTATTTCCATTAACGCAGTGCACAGTGAAGACCAACTGACCTTAAAGTCCTTCTTCAGCGAGGTGCTCCTGCCCTGCGACACACCAGCTGCCACCACAGCGCCCGAGTGGATCATAGGACCTTCCTGAAGGAGAGGGAAGAGTTTTGTGCAAAATAGTTTAAAACTAACACATTTTGAACAATGTAATGCACACATCTGTGAAAGAGTAGCTTAACAGGAGAAAGGGCTCACATCCTACATTTTTCTTGAAGTTTGTTTTGTTCTTGAGATTCAATTAGGATGTTTGCCGATTTTATATTTCAAAAAACGGTACAACTCTACAAAAATAACACACTTCTTTTTTAAATGTGATCATTTTCCAATCCATCTTTATTCCTTAGAATTAAACGGGCTGTTTTTGTTGCTGCATCTTTAAGACTGATATGTAAATGATCTCTGTTCTGACTGGCTATGCCTCATTCAAAAAACAATTTGAGCCAAAACATGCCTTATAACTTCAGCATGAATGGGCAGAGCTAAACAGCTGTAGGCCGAACAGGCAGATGTGCAGTTGTAAGCAAAACTTTGCAGGTCAGTTCAGACATTCTGTTGATTTTATGAGAGAAAATATGTTAACACATCGTCTACAAAGAGCATTTTTTAAAAAAATTTAGTGCACAACCTCTAATTTGCTGCTGTCGGAGCAAAACCTTGTATCTTCAAAGTAGTAACTTTGCAGAAGAAGCAAAAAAACCTACTTTACTTTTAATGTAAGTCAGTGGAATAAGAAAGTCATTTTTGGCCGTTTCTTTTTATCCATTCATCATGAAATTTACACACAGTGTAGGGACAAAAATGGAGATACGAGGTTTTGTTCCAACAACAGCAATAAAAAAAATTTAAAATACAAAAATGTTCTGTAAATAAACAGTAATTGTGCATTAAATAGTGCAGAGCGTGTTCTCTGTAGAGAATGTGTTATTTTCACTTAAAATAAAATCAATAAATAATTGGAATTTGACCAGGGGTGCCCAAACGTTTGCATACGACTGTATGTAAAGGCATGTTTGTTTGTTTTTTTGGTGACATCACAGCTTAGATTCCATACATGGACTGCTGACTCAGCTTGAGCCAAATGTGCACATCGGTTCCACATGAATAAAACAAACACAATTTTTTAATTTCAGTTTGCTCAATTTTGGCAAGAATCGAGCTGATATATTTTACTGATGTGGAACCGACGTACACATTTGAATCATGTAGTCAGCACCTGTGCACTGTATTTCAAAATAAACTGTCTTTTTCCATGATGTGGGAAAGATTTTACTGTGGAGCGTTTCTGCTGGATCCATTCATCATGAATCGTTCAGACAATGTAATGGACAGCTGGACTTTGCCAGATTCAGAAGAGGTATAAAAGCTCTGTATTGTTTTCTGGCTCACCTTTCCCACAGCGAGACCACCCACCACTGAGCAGATCACACCGCCCACCTTCACCACCAGAGTCTGCCCACAGACACAAGAGTGAGTAAAACATTCCTGTTCAACCTGGAAACACTGAAACACTGATGCACTTATGAATGAATGCCTCTCGTGCTGCACTGTGCAAAAGACCACCGGAGAAATTTATATCTAAAGCTGTTCATCTGGGCAGTGTTTTATATGCTGATAAAATCAAATATTAAAACACAAATAAAAGAAAAAGCCAGCGTAAATGAGGAAAATCTGTATGGTCAAACTCAAATCTGGTAGGAGTGTGTGTAAAAAACAATCAGACATATTAAGAATGAAAAATTAATGATTGGTACAGTTATAATACGTTAGAATAACACCGGTTTGATTCAGCTCGACTCGACCACTTATAAGAGTGGACTGTAAATTCTATGGATTTGTTCAATTCAATCATCAGCACACCTGATTTAAAGGGGAACGCCATCGACTTTCCAAAAATTCTGCACAGTTAAATGATGAAGACGTGAACAGAGCCATAGTAAGTTTTCTTTGGGGACTTAAAACAAATGGACTAAAATACACTGTGAGCCAAAACTTTATCACAAAACTGTCATAAAACAATGAGTGAGTATACATGCACTCAATAATCCGATCATGATTGGATTTCTGCAGTTATCCGATTACTCAAATGGTCATGTAAACACCATACTACAATCTAGAAATTCGATGAAGAGGCTGGATTTCAGCCCAGTAATCAGGTTCCTCAGTGCATGTGAACGCTTACTCTGATTTCTTTCGGATTTCTTAGTCTGAGCATGAGCGAGATCAGACGGTGGATGTTGCGAGACACAGCAAAACACTTTTGGAGCGGCGCTGAAACCAACTGTCTTCTTCGTGAGTTTATTGGCTGGTTGTAAAGCAGAAATCTGATTACTGTCTGACTCATGTAGACCCAGAGTTTCCCCATTATCTGATTACTCAAGTGCATGTAAAGATCTTGATCGGATTACTGACAAAATCTGATTTTCTGCAGTTATCGGATTATTATGTGCATGTAAACGCACTCAGTGTCTCAGTCATCAGGCAGTGAATTCATAACCATTCCATGTAATAACATGAGGGAGCTTTTAGAGGTGGACGTCTGGTTCCTATCACCACCACTGTGAACAATTCTGACTCGATAATCGGAGCGTTTCACACCAAACCACGTCATCGTGTTCCAGCGTCCGTGACTGATCATCAGCGTGAACTCCCGTCATCACCTCCGCTCCTGACTCGTACATGTCGGCAGACGACCTCCTCTCCTCTCCTCACGTTACTCTGTCACTTTCAGTTTTTGGGCCGGTTGTAAAGGAATCACTTTTGATTTATTTCGGTTTGTTTATGCTGACAACTCGTGTTTATGTTAACACAAGCGAGCAAGTTCAAATATCTGACAGTAAGTTTTCTGCTGTGCTGTGAGGCTGTGAGGGGGTCAACATGCACCGACACATGCAGACAAGCACATGATACCAACCAATAATATCTTGGCATGTTTTCCCTCCTCCTCCCTCATCACCGTGAACACCCGTCAAACCAAACGCCAGACTGTATCACTACATTTCAATCAGATTACAGAGAAACAAAATTTGTCTTTTGAACATGATTGATTGAGCTTCAACGGACTGACCAAGGACATGAACTACAAACATGGTAAAACAAAACCTTTTTTCCCCCCTAATTCTCTCCCCCAATTTAGACGCAAGTAATTCCACCCACTAGTTAGGACTCAATCACACAATATGACCAGCACTAGGAGCTGGCATAAGCTTCCTCTATGACAGGGGTGTCCAAACTTTTTCCAAAAAGGGCCGGAATGTACTATTTTAAAATACCTGAGGGCCGACATATTATTCACAAATCATTCAAAATATTAAGTTTTCAAAATATCAGTTCATAGAATCTGAGCTTGAGTTACTGTGTTTCCTATCACTGTATAAAAGATGCATGAGGCTTCTTTTATTGTTGGATTGTTCATGCAGAACAGTTTGGATCAATAAGCGCTTATAAAAAAATAATTAAATTGTTTAAGAGCAACAGTACAACATGCCTAATGTATTAATCATGTTCCTATTCACAGGTTTACTTGTTGAAAAATATACTTTGTAAGACAAACTAAACAAGAATCTATAAATTTTTGGTTTTGTTAGGTGATGTTCTCACATATCAAATAAACGCAGTGTAGCCACGTTTTTGTTCGACCTAAACGGGTTAATATTTACTGAACTACTGAATTTGCTCTGATAAGACGTTTTCCATCTCCCCAAAATCTCAGTTCTCAGTGTTTAGTTTGAGCTTTATGTCTGTAGTCTTGACTAAATGTAGCTCAGTAAATGAAGCTGCAGGTCTGGTCAGCTGCCACCATCAGGTGAAAGAAAGAACTGCAACGTACTGGCCGGGGGGTCACTTATAATACACTGTAAAACAGAAGCCGGGGGGGGGCAATTAAAATCTGTCCCGTGGGCTGCATTTGGCCCTGGGGACGGATTTTGGACACCCCTGCTCTAAGACTTTAGAAGTGCCACCGCATCTTTTTGAACTCGCTAACGTGTCACTGGACAGCTGAACACGCTTGGAGGAGAACACTAACCGCCAGTTCTGTTAAGTCACCTAACAGACGTCTGCGCTGGCTAGCATCACAATGGGTGATGGTGGGGGAAAGTGGGGGCCAACCTACCCACCCAGAGAGAGCGAGGACAACTGTGCCCATGATCTCCTGACGATACGACTTTAAAGAAGTTTTGTGCATCTTTATGCAGCGATTTTTCCACCTGGGTCAGGTATTTGTGGTTAAACAATATTCTCAGGCGAACTTTTGCACAGTGCTGTCCCTAATCACAGCGGGTTAAAGGTCTACAGCTTAGAAGTCTGAAGCCAGATGAGGTGTTTACCTTCAGCCGCACCACTCGAGGAACCTTCACTCCGTTTAGGTAGCATTTAATCTGAGGGATTCCGCTACCTGCAGCCATGGGCTACAACACAGAGACAGGAGAAAAGATCTAATATCTCTATTCTGGGGTAAACCTGGAATCCACAGAGGAAGCAGGAAGAGAAAGCAGCACTTTACCTCAAAGAAAGCCACGATGACGGCACCGACTATGACGAAAGCAGAGTTCAGCGCCGCCCACAGGATCAAGGAGATGGACAGTCCTCCGATTTCTGTATTTTTATCAATGCCTGGACATTTGGTTAAGGAAAGGGTTAAGAAACTAGCACAGAAATAAATACATAAATTAATTTAAAAGAACGAATAATAAAGAGATATCCTAATCGTTCATCAGCACGTTTGATCTAGCGCTCCAAAACCTGAATGTTTTAATATTCCGTTATTCATGTGAATTAATTAGCGAATAATCAATAAAGCAATAAGCCACTCGAGGCTGTGGGCTACTGTGATTTCAACACGGGAAGGGTGTTCTTTGGCACGACGCGAAGTAAAACTCCTTTCTCCGTGATAAAAACGCAGTGACGCACTGCCTCGAGTGGCTTATTGCTTTTATAAAACGGCAGCCAACATAAAATATATTAAGATACACAATATTTTTGATAATTATTTAAGTTATTACTAATAATAATCGACATAAACAAGTATTCTGCAAAGAAATGTCGTTCCTTTAGAGTACAGTATCGTTGCTAAGCAACCATTGACCACTGAATGAATGAGGAGAAGAACGTTCAGTCGCCAATCACTGTAAACTGCAGACATTTCATGATTTTTTTTTTTTCATTTTTGTTGCATAACAGTGAACATATGATAACACAGCACTGTTTAATGCAAATACTTTGTTTATAAGCACTTTTTGGTCACCAAATTCCCATGCAAATCTTCTGTCAGTCTGACGACGCCACTTTTCTCACGCTGGGGCTAAATCTCAAACGGCTCCCTGCTCCCTACATAGTGCACTATGTAGGAGTTTAAATACCGACTCCTGCAGCCCAACAGAGCAAAACATTGCTAAAAAGCGTCATTTGGGATTTATCCACATTCATACTCAACAGGCAGTGCACTGACAGCAGGAGCTAGAATTTCTAAACTTTCACAACTAGCACACTATTTAGGGAGTACGGATTCAGCCTGGGTTCGATGCTACTTCTAACAAACATTTGAAGCGTGTAAAACATTCAGGTGACATTCTTTAGACTTTTATATTGCCGTTTTACAGTGAATCACATTGTGAGTGCTTTAATTCAAGCCTGTGATATTAATGATGGAGCTGTTTAGGCTGTTGGCTCTTTTAGCCTGTAAGCTAGCTGACCAGCCCAGTTCTAGTTAAGAACATAAGTTGTCAGCCCCTCAGTTTAAAAAAACGGGTTCTTACTCCATCAGTACACTCGGTGCTCCATGCGAGCAGCATTAGAGTCAAAGATTAATCCATTCACAACAGAAGGGTTTTTCGTGCCGTGGTGCAGTGATACAGAGTTCGGTCGCTGTGAGGCGGTCACAGCCACGGTATATCGTGGATTTTACAATGGCTTTGAACGCGGCTCAGCCAACCAGATTTTAGGACCGGAACTATCTGTTTTATAAATAATCTTAAATTGGCAATGTTCTGACAAACTGAGGTTCCATTTACCAGCAGCCAAATTATCACCATGAAGATGTTCGTAGCTCATTCTGAGTGAGAACTGAGTTTGGAGGGAAAGACATCACATACTGACCGCTCTGCTGCTTCAGTATGTTTTCTTTTTCAGTGCTTGAAGGTAATGAAGGTAATCCTCTTCACTGAAGGGCTAAAAATTCTGTGGTGCAGGCCCAGCTTAGAGGATACATGATGAAAATGCTTGTGCACATACATTTAGGTATCTGGAGTCCCAGTCAGTTTTCTGTGTGCTGCCTACACACTTAAAAAAGATGGTTCTTCAGGGGTTCTTTAGTAAAGAAAATTGTTCTAAATAGAACCATGAACACTCAAAGTTCTTCAGACTGATGGAGAATGTGCTGTAGATGGCTCTTACAGTACCTCTTGGAAAATGCTTCTATATAGCACCAAAAAGGGTTCTGGTATTGTTACGATGTCAAGCTTGTAACAATAGAAGGGTGAGAAGGTGCTGTGGTGCTTGATCCTTGTGGTATTTTGACCCAAGCAAATTCATTAAGACCCCAGGGAACTGTGTTAGCTTGTTGAAGAGAGGTATGTCTCCTTCGAGTGAGACGTTGGCCCAATCCCATTTCTTATTTTTACTCCTACCCCTTGTTTTCAAGCGTCACCTTGCACCTTGAGTCTAACTCAGTTCCAAGGGGTAGTGGTTGAAATCTTCCCTACGAAAAACGGGACCCTCAAATAAAAAAAGAGCATTACTTCATTAACAGGTTACGGATATGAAGCTGAAGTCAGCTATTCACCGGCTTCTTCTTCAAATTTTCTTGTTCCACCTTAAAATCAGTTCCACTGGAACGGGAAATTTGCCCAGCTAGCTACCGAGACATCAGCATACTAGTAGTGATTTTTTACGCTTGTTATGAAGAAAAGGACTACAATACATTGAAATGACATTAAGCTAAAATAAGACAATGGTCATTATAATTTTAATGGAAAAAATACTCACATTTGAGGGTTTATTTGGGCCCAATCCCATTTTGCCCCAATGACTTAGCCCTTAGTCATCTGTTTTGCGCATTCACGACTAGGGTTAGGGTGTCCCGATTCTCGTTGAGATAGAGGGGTAGGGTGAAGTGTTGGGGCTACATGACCCTCCAAACAGAGGTCTTTCAGAGACACTCCAAACAGAGTTATGAGAAAAAAAGAAAAACCGGCAAGATGGAGAACAAGAGACCAAAGAAACACACAAATGTGAGAATTTTCTCCATTAAAAAATTACGATGACCACTGTATGTTGTTTCAGTGTATTATGGTTCTTTTCTTCATAACAAGCATAAAAAAAAATCGCTAATAGCATGCTAATGTCTCGGTAGCCAGCTAGCTAACTTACCCGTTCCACCTTAAATAGTCCAGCAGTTCTGATGCCTGAAGCAGAATGTAACTGCTGCACCATTTAAGGTGGAACGGGAAAATTCGGACAAGAATCTGGTGAATATCTGACTTCATCTTCATATCAGGGATAAGGGGTAAAAAGAAGAAATGGGACTGGGCCTCAGTCTCTTCCGCAGCCATCTTTTTCTTTTTTCCCCTCATAACACTCTATTTGGTGTGCCTCTAAAAAGACTCTGTTTGGGGGGGGCATGTAGCCCTAACACTTCATCTTACCCCTCTATCTCAACAAGAATCAGAACAGCCTACCCCTAGGTGTAAACACGCAAAACGGAGGGGTAGGGGCGAAGGGTGAAATGGGACTGAGCCTTTATATCTGGCAGCGCATTATGGACCGATACAGACAGCACTTGGAAAGTAAGGATACTCTTCTTGACTACATCATACTTCACTCCAGCCAGCTGCTCCACCACGATGTCAATGAAGCAAGCTATGAGTCCAGTCAGGACTCCAATGAGACCACAAATGACCCAGCGACTGATCTCCAGACATCTAAAGCTCTGCAGGGTTCAATCACACATTCAGTCAGGCAAAAGCCACACACATACAGAGAAATGGAAAATGAGTGAAACCTCTCCGATTCAGCCACGTGCTCCGAAGCGTGAAATAACCTAATACCGCTCCTTAATCCTTTGTACTGGCACTTGGCTCACCATGTGACTCATGCGCCTTTCCTCCTCCAGAAATAGATGATTCTCAATGTTGTCGTAGTCCAGACTCTGAAATGAAGGCATTATGAACAGCAAGAGATTAATGCAATGATTGCTTTACTCCATTCAGCTTATATTATTACATTTTAATAGCATTATTAAGTAAGGGCACAAACTAATGAGGGGTGACTGCAATCAACTTGATCTAATGCACTGAAACAGGTTTCAGTTGACTGTGCTTTTGGTCTCATCTTCCCATAGCAACATCATGTATAAATGTTGACGGCAGTCAGACGGATATTTCCCAAATTTCACCCTAAAAACTATTTTTTAACATAAAAGTAACTTTTGAAGCTTTTTTCAATTTTATGTTCATCTCCTCTTGGTGGATGTAATATCGCACTGTTTTGAAGCAGATAAACAGCTCACAGTGAGAACTAGCAAGGCTACAGTGGTGGGTGGGGGAGTGGGGTTTAGTTTATGACACTGTTACAACTAAGACCCCCAAAGTGAACAATCAATTTCCCCTGATATATACTTAAGACACTTTTTGGAGATTTTTCTTCACAGATTCAATGAAAATCTACTACAGCTATCATGTAAATGTATCATGTACTATAGACGTCATGTAAATAAATATGTCGATTTCATTGTGCTGATATTTGCGCCTCTGCTCAACTGTGACTAACATGAATCCTGTTGAGGAAATTTTAGAAAATGCACAGATTTTCCGTCTGTACACGCTTTTCCACAGGAACTAAGGATCATTCACGGCTTAATCAAAGTCAGCCTGCAGAGTCGGTGTGACGTGGTTTACAGACTGAGAGGGGGAAGCTTCAGAATCTCAAAGCATTCCGAGCCAGAGCTACACTGAGACCCTGTGGCCTCAGGGTCATGTCATCTTAAGTGAATTACCTCATATTTGAGCGAGAGCAGCTTCTCGTTGTGCGGGATCTCCTTCGGTTTGCTTCTCACAGTGTCCTGCACATGAACAAGAGGATATCAGAGGGTCCGAGACATGGAAAGGGCATCCATTAAACATATTTAGCAACATACAGCTGCACAATATACAACCCCATTCCCAAAAAAAGTTGCAATGCTGTGCAGAATGTAAATAGAAATAGAGTGCAGTGATGTGCAAATCATGTAAACCATTATTTTTAAAGGAAAATAGTACAAATACAACACCCCAAATGTTGAAACTGAGAAAATTGTTTTTTGAAAAATATATGCCTATTTTGAATTTCATTCCAACAACATGTTCCAAAAAAGTTGGAAAGTTTAAACAACACTCTGTAAGTGTTTGGGAACTGAGGAGACACTGCTGTAGTTTTGAAAGTGAAATGTTTCACATTTTTCAAATGTTGATTCGTGGGACCACAGGACACTTTTCCACTTCACCTTAGTTCATTTTCAATGAGTTCAGGCCCAGAGAAGGTGGCAGTGTTTCTGGATCCTGTTTATATATGGCTTCTTCTTTGCATTTTAGTTTTAACTTGCATTTGTGGATGCAGCAACGAACTGAGTTCACAGACAGTGGTTTTCAGAAGTGTTTCTGAGCCCATGCAGTGATTTCCACTACAGAATCATGTCTGTTTTTAATGCAGTGCTGCCTGAGGGCCCAAAGATCACGGCCAGCAAATACTGGTTTTTGGCCTCGTCCCTCACATACAGAGATTTTTCCAGATTCTCTGAATCTTTTAATGATATTATGTACTGTAGATGATGAAAAGCAGAAGTTCTTTGCTGTTTTACATTGAGAAACGTTATTCTTGAATTGTTGCACTATTTGATGGTGCAGTCTTCACAGAGTGGTGAACCCCTCCTCATCTTTACTTCTGAAAGACTCCGCCTCTCTGAGATGCTCTTTATACCCAATCATGTTACTGACCTGTTGCCAATTAACCACCAGGTGTTTTTTTTAGCATTACACAAATTTACCAGCCTTTTGTTGCCCCCATCCCAACTTTTTTGGAACATGCTGTTTGCATCAAATTCAAAATTCAACAAGACAAACGAGTATCGAAATATTCAAGCTTTCAAGCCGGCTTGGTTCAAATTCTGGACTGGTGGTTGGCTGACAGTGATGGTGATGATTCTGGATGACTGAAGATGAAAGGGTTCTTGAGATTATTGGAGAATGTGCTGTGGATGGAGCTAAACAGAACCTTTTTGAAAAGAGTTCTATATAGCACTCAAAAAGGTTCTTCTACTGTTACGAAGTCTATATAGCACCCCTTTCAAAAAGGTTCTATATAGAACCATCTACAGCACATGCTCACCTTGTCAACTCTTACAGCCTGAGACAAGTGTGAGGCTATCAGGAGGTTAAAAATACATTTAAGAACTTAATATTTTAAGAATTAACAACACTTTTTCTTAGAATTATTCTTACGAAAATAGTTAAAAAGAAGTTCTTCGAAGAATTACAATTTCTCTTAACTTTTCTTAAGAATTGAGTTAAGAAAAACAAATTTAAGATTTTCTTTCTTAAGACACTTTCGTGAATTCGGCCCCTGGTTGTGAACTCACTCTAGTTTGGACGACACTTTGAAAATGTAAACAAAATTTTACAATTGACGTATAACGGTTTCAGTCCCACTTTTATGTTATACTGTAAATCTCACTATGTGGCAATATACACATATATATACATAACATTATGACCACCTCCTTGTTTCTACGCTCATTGTCCATTTTATCAGCTCCACTTACTATATAGGTGCACTTTGTAGTTCTACAGTTACAGACTGTAGTCCATCTGTTTCTCTGCATACTTTGTTAGCCCCCTTTTACCCTGTTCTTCTGTGGTCAGGACCCCCATGGACCCTCACAGAGCAGGTACTATTTGGGTGGTGGATCATTCTCAGCACTGCAGTAACACTGACGTGGTGGTGGTCTGTTAGTGTGTGTTGCGCTGGTCTGAGTGGATCAGACACAGCAGTGCTGCTGGAGTTTTTAAACACCTCAGTGTCACTGCTGGACTGAGAATAGTCCACCAACCAAAAATATCCAGCCAACAGCGTCCTGTGACCACTGATGAAGGACTAGAGGATGACCAACACAAACTGTGCAGCAGCAGATGAGCTATCGTCTCTGACTTTACATCTACAAGGTGGATCGACAAGGTAGGAGTGTCTAATAGAGTGGACAGTGAGTGGACACAGTGTTTAAAAACTCCAGCAGCACTGCTGTGTTTGATCCACTCAGACCAGCGCAACACACACTAACAGACCACCACCACGTCAGTGTTACTGCAGTGCTGAGAATGATCCACCACCCAAATAGTACCTGCTCTGTGAGGGTCCATGGGGGTCCTGACCACTGAAGAACAGGGTAAAAGGGGGCTAACAAAGTATCAGAGAAACAGATGGACTACAGTCTGTAACTGTAGAACTACAAAGTGCACCTATATAGTAAGTGGAGCTGATAAAATGGACAATGAGTGTAGAAACAAGGAGGTGGTCAGAATGCTATGCCTGAACAGTGTAATCTTCCGTATCGCGCAGCCCTGTGGTCACCCAAAATAGCAGTGTATTCACGAATGAATCAGGTGTAATAATGGCACTAGTTAAGGAAAACATGCATCATAAACAGTGAGTTACTAAAACTCACCATGAAGTCTTTGAATCATAGGGTTTTTTTTGCTACTGGAGTGGAAATTTCTCTGCACCTCAGCAAAGACCACTTGTGCCAATCACCAGCCTAGATTTTGGAATTGGCACGCGTACAAAATCATACAAAAGCTTCATAATCTGCCTGCACATGCAACAGAGCTTACTTCCTTGGCTGAGGCCTGTATTTCAAAACTGTGTGCTCATTGTTCCACATCTCAGCACTGTGAATAGTTCATACTCCTACAGACGGGTGTCAAATTAAAGGAAAACCCCTCAAAAAACAGAGTGCAGGTGTGCTGCATGACTGCATGGGCAAATTTCACCTACGCATTTTAACCCATCTGTGCAGTGAAACACCACATACACACTAGTGAAGACACACACTAGGGGCAGTGAGCACACCTGCCCGGAGTGGTGGGCAGCTCTATCCACAGCGCTGGGGAGCAGTTGAGGGTTAGGTGCCTTACTCAAAGGCACTGCAGTCAGGTACTGTCGGCTCAGGGGATCGAACCAGCGACCTTCCGGTCACAAGGCTGGTTCCCTAACCTCCAGCCCTGTTAACTGTTAATTAAACAATTAACATCTTACCATGAACTGCAGCGTGTCTAAACATGCTGAGGAGGCCCAGAGCTTCAGTTACAAAGAGTGTTTCAATAGTGACTGAAGTGACCTCTGCATTTAGACCTGCTGGAAATTGTGGGGGAAAGAGCACACTCAGTGTCCGAACGCAAAATATCAGGAAGAACAGCACATTCCTCAGGTGACTGACCACATCAGAGAGGGATGTGAGCAAGAACAGTCTGTCCAGAACTACACAGAGAGGGATATTATAGCGGAGCTATAATCAATAAAACAACCTTTATTTAACCTCAGAGAACATTGAGGGTGACCCTCATTTACAACGTTGCCGAGTTGAAACAGGAAAAAAGGGATTGATGATGTGAAAGAACAAATCAAATAATGAAAGTAAATTTAATAAAAATGACTCAAATCAGGTAAGTATGAAAAAATTAATATAAAACAATAATTAAAGCGTAACTGAAACATAAAAGTTAATAAAATCAAAAGAAGATAAATAAAACAAAAATGAATTAAAATGACTGAAAATATAATAAAAATAATTAAAAACAAGAATAAGAATATGAATAATAATAAATAAATGGGGGGAAATAAATTACTAAAATAATGAAAATAAGACAATAATAGTGAAAATCAAGTAGAACAGTTGCATGCAGAGTGGAGGTGGTTATAAAGTTAAGGCTGGGCAATATCGTCTTCCTGGAATTACAAGGTTCTACCTGCGTTCTGAGCAGTTCTAAAGCTCAATATCGCAAAGATTTTGCATTCTGAACAGCAAAACTGACACGTGGAACATGCCTCTACATACATGAAAATGACAGACACCCTAAACGTACTCTAAATGTACGATATCAAAATCGTATCAGGTTTGTAAGTGAGATTTTTGGAACAGGTCCAATGCAGACAGAACCTTCTAATCCTGAGAACTCACTTTCTGCTTGGAATTGTAAGGTTCAATCTGACAAAACATGAAATGAAGCAACGATTTTCAAGGAACACAAACAGTTTATACTCATAATTTGTTTCAAAACATAAAATAAGAGAATCTACATTATCAGAAAGTTAAATTTAATGCTTTCTATGACATTTTTATTACTTTTTACTTCTTGTTTTAGAACAAAGCCTCCTTTTCCTTGCACTGCAGATTCAGTATAAAGGTCAGTGCTAAAGGTTCTGTGCGTTGGTCAGTTTTAGGTTGAAACCATTACTTTAAGTTTCCTTTAGGTTACATAGAAACCAGCTACTGTAATAAACTGTCCCAAGAGGTCAGTGTAGCTGGTCAGTCTAAAGGCTTTAAAAGAGTTCTATATAGCACTCAAAAAGGTTCTTCTACCGTTACGAAAGTCTACCTTGTTATATGTATAGAAGAACCCTTTCGGGTGCTATATAGCACCCCTTTCAAAAAGGTTCTATACAGAACCATCTACAGCACATGCTCACCTTGTCAACTGAGGTTTGGTTTTATATCAGAAATGGGACTCTAATGATCCACAGTGTCTTATTTTAGGAGAAAGAAGAAAAAGAGAAGATGGATGAATGAATGAAATGAATGTTTATGTTGTAATTAAGACCCATCAGTTCAAATGTTCACTATTTAAATACCTTTAAGGCTTAATATTTATACAATTTAAGATAATAAGGCTTTTTAAAGAGCTGTACGAAGAAGAGTTTCAGCAACAGGTTTTCATGTTTTATAAAGTTTTATAAACTTTTCCCGCAGTCCCTGAGCAGAATGAAGAATGATGAAGAAGCAGAACCTGATTGGTCCTCTTGTGTGTATTAGAAGCGCTGACTGGATCGCAGATAGAACCTTATAGAACCAAGTTAGAGTTTGACTTTAGAGATAGAACCTTTTTGTTTTCTAGATAAAGAGTCAAAAATGCATAGAAGTTAAAAAAAACACCTCACATAACGTTAAGATGTTATCACAGCATAAGAATATGGGAATAACTCAATTTTGCCAAAAATGTCGGACCTTAATAAGACAATATTCATCACTACTGTGATAAATTATGTCACAAAATACTTCAAAAAACTTACCAACTGTGTGTTTTGGATTTAGTGAAGCGCACTGTGTGAAATATTCAATACAAATCACTGTATTCGTAGGTTTTTGATTTTTATTTTATTATTTATTGTGACAAATCGCATCATGAAAAACCCTTAAAGTATCGCAATATTACACTTTTGCCATATCGCCCAGCTCCAACTGCAGCACATAAACCCCTCAAAGACAAACTGATCTGATAGGTCTGTGGGATAAAAAGGATCAGCATTGGTCTACAGAGATGTGGAAAAGGGAGAAGGGTCTGGCTGCAGACAGGCACTCTCAGCCTGACACGCACCGCCAGCTTACTGATGACGTCAGTGCCGCTTTGCCACCACAGTGTTTTTTATCTGTTTTATGAGGGAAAACAGCGAAACATGAACTGCTGGGCAACAAGAGCTACACTGAACGTATATTCACGTTATCATACTGATAATAAGGTAATTAAATATGGAAATAAAATTCCATCTATCAATCTACCACCACGATAAGACATGAATGTTGGGTTTATTCGCAGAAAAAAGGCTGCTGAAACTCATGAAAGCCAGGCTGAAGACGATCAGAACCGGTTATCAAAAACTGATATTGATTAAAATAGAACTTTAAGGATTCTAGAAGGTCGTGACAACGTACAGTCAATGTAGTACCGATTACTTTCACTGTCTCGTCAACGTCGTCACAACCTCCTAGAAAGTTGTCAGACGACGTTGTCACAACTTTATGAGTAATTATATTTCAACATTGTGACAATGTAGAAAAGCACCAAGCAGACGATGCTGTGGGCACCAAAACAGGACGTTGCCACAACGTAGCTGTGTTTGCAGGCCTGATGGTTTTGCTTCCTAATGGGAATTGGCTTGATGGTTGCCATTAGAGGCCATTAGGAAACGATCAAATGTAACTGAAATCAGTCAAAACACCAGATTAAACGGTGTTCTTTTAATGACTTTTTCAACAGGGAGGTACAAATAATGTAACTCTCTCGCTGTGTTATGGATGAAAAATGGATTAAGTGATGATTTCGCTAAGAAGCAGCAGCCAAAAGTTACCGTGCTGTTGTGCGACTTCTGCCGTTGTGGCAGAGAGTGCATGCGCACGTGACGTCACTGGGGCTGAGAGTGCATCTGGCTTGGAGTGCATGTCTGCAGCCAGACTCTATTGGGAAAAAGAGTGATACAGTCTGATGAATCACCCTGAAACATATTCTCCAGCAGCCAGTTGCACCAGCTGAACATAAGTTCGATCGTAAGTTAGACTGTAAAGTCTATCCTAAACCTCACGTTGAGAGTCGTTAGTTTAAAACTAGCGACACACAGAATTTCGGTCGCACCCCAGACACTTACGGTGCATCTTAACTAGGAGTGCGTAAAGTGATCGTAGACCAAAACACTGTCGCACACAATGACGTTTTCACTCCGCAGCCAATCAGGAAACATTACAGGCAGTGAAATCGCTCACGTTTCTTTCTTTCCATGCTAGATTGACTTCGCTTAAGGCGTGTCATATTAGCTCAAATTCAAAAAGAGACTGTTTTACAACAAAGCGGTGTTTTCAAAGCGTCCGTCTCTTGTATGTGTGTTTATTCTGTTCTACTGTTTGGAATTTTTCCAATGTTCGAACTGGGCTCTCGAGCACAATACAGGGTGATTCAAAGAGATTCTCCGATTTCAAAGCGGCATATTTTTACAACCGTGAGGTGCCTAGGAACCAACCACAATCCAATTGAAAGAGGGGGTCATAGAGTTTCTGACTGTCAGTGGAAGATGGCTCCCTTCAGTCTGAGAGGAGATGAGACCCCTGAGCAGAAAGCGTTCTGCGTTCTCCACTTCAATAAGAGTGAATCCGTCATAACTGTGCAGCGTGATTTTCGTGGACAGTCAAGCTCCAGCAGCTCAGAGCGTTCGGCGTTGGTTCCACAACACTGGATGATCTCCGAAAGTGACACCCACGCTCTATGGCGTTGATGCTGTCTGTACAGCTGGAGGAGGTTCATACTGAGACCTTGTAAAATTACATAATAAACTTTATGCTCATTTAAACCATTTACAGTTCACTGCATTGATCTGTAATGATTTACAAGGGAAATAAATCATTTTGAAATCACATTAATCTTTTTGAATCATCCTGTATATTAACGGCACTTCATCAATGAACGGTTGGTAACATTAGCAAGCTGTGGCTAATGTAATTGCTATTTGATTCTGCTGAATAACAAAAAGGTAATGTTAGTTATGTTTGTTATATTTTAAAAAGGTCCACGTCACAAACAACCTGAGCACTGATGCAGTTATTTCTCTGCACGAAGTTTGGCTTGTGTACTTGAACAGAGTCACCCACCTATTCTGGAACAACCCTGTAGAAAACTGTAATCTATCCTGCAGAACTGGTCGCTGACGCAAACTGGGACATATTGTGTTTTCTTGCAAGTTTCCCATCAATAAAATCAATCAGCCATTTTAACTGTTTTTAAGGCAGAACTTTCATCGACTACAAGGTACGTGTAAATTTTAAGTTATAACTTAAAGCTACGTTGAAACCATGTTACTTGGTGCAACCGGTTAAATTCTAGTGGCTCGTGAAATTGAAAGTAGCTGCAGTTTACGTTCAAACTATGCTAGGATTGGACTTACATTCAGCTGGTTCAGCTGGATGCAGAAGTGGGAGAGTGATTGTGCACGTACACCAGCCCTGAATGACTGACCAATGGGCTCTGTTTTGCTGTGAGGGGGTGGCAGTTTGCTTGTCCCCTTAAGGCCTCAGCGTACTTCTTGCGAAACAAAATTCTCGAGGATCGTGCGACGCCGAAAGCACCTTAGTGAGCTTAAAAGCTCGCATACTTTCTGCGGTTTCGTGTTGCCTGTCGCGGATGCTCCATGTGACGCTATGACATTTTAGGATAAGTTGGAAAACAATTATTTCGCAATTCTAACTATGGCGACATTTGAGTTCAGAATACCGCCACCATTTAAGGTGGAACGGGAAAATTCGAACAGGAAGCTGGTGAATAGAAAGCCAACTTCAGCCTCGTCCTCTTATGAACCTACATATAAGATAACCTGTATGTTTTGTTGCTTAGTACTAGTCAGTACTACCGAATAACAGACTTAATATCTTACATTTAGGAGACATTCACTGTTTATTTAACAAATATGCACTTCACAGTGAAATATTAGTGTGTCTGCCGAAGCCAAAGCTCCTCAAACTTGTCCATCTTTGTTTCACTGCACGCCTCTTTTGTACTGACCAATCACAGGCTTTGCGTAGCATCTTCGCCCGCTGGGTTCGCCCAGCTGCCATGTGCGCGACAAGGCGAACGAAGCCTCCGCGCGACGTCTGCGGTTGTTCGATTTCTCTGCAATTACGTCACATTGTTCGCTGAAGCCAGGCGAACGTTATCTCCACAAGAAGTCTGCTGACGCCTTTAGAGATAGGGGTAAAATCAATACAAAGCTATTCCTGACTCTTCCAGGACGACGATACTCCAATCCACAGGTCACAAGGGCTCACCGAATGGTCTGATGAGTATTAAAATTGATGTAAATCACATGCTATGACCTTCACAGCCACCAGATCTCCACCCAGATGAACACCTGTGGGAGACTGTGGACCGCACTCTTCACTGCCAACATCAAAACACCAACTGAGGGGATATCTTTTGGAGGAACAGGTTTCCCTCCAGTACAGTTTCAGAAACTTGTAGAATCTGTTCTGCTGGTTTGCGGTAACCCAACACCTCACTAAGACACTCTGTGTTGTTTTTTTTCCTTTAATTTGTCACCCATCTGTTTATAAAGAGTGAGAAAGGAACCGGAGCTTACCTCTTCTGGCGTAATGTCCTCATCGAGGTCCACGGTGCTCAGCCTGCCAATGTGGAACATGCCCCCACTGGACAACTACGGACCAATCACATAACAGGTTAGGCACTTCTTACGGCTTCTCTCTTTCTCTTTCTCTTCTAACTTGCATGCATTAAGCTAAGTAAACACTAATTTGCATGTTACACAAGCACACAAACATGCAAGTCATATCAAAAGTGACTTTTGTAACTGGTGGAATCAGAAGTCACTTCTGTAAAGTGGGAAAATGAGAAGTTGGGATTTTCTTTCCTTCCATGATTACAAAATATCATCAGCTTTAAAGACCGGAACGTGGTGCATATTAGAACAATGTAATCTGTATGGAAGATCACCAGGTCTAAAAACACATTAAAACAAAACAGGTCATAAAAGCAGACTTAAAATCACAACTGTTCACAGTGGTGGTGATGGGAACCAGACGTCCACCTCTAAAAGCTCCCTCGCAGAAAGTTACTACATGAAATTTTTATGAATTCCCTGCCTGATGACTGAGTTTTATGATAGTTTTGAGAAGGTTGAGTGGTTAAAACTCCATTCATGGTGGAGGGATACATGCAGGGTGTTGAGAGCCAAAATAGTCCCCAAAGAAAACGTATTATTTCAGATTTTCCACTGTTTTCCATCATCAACATTCCATATAGACTCAGAAGACTCGTGTAGGTTCACTGGTGGTTTTGGATAGTAAATAAAAGGCCTATATTGGTGTTGTAGTCATGGCAACCCCTGGTTCCTATCACCACCACTGTAAAGACATCTGAACCATTTCACACCAAACCTCTCTGAATGGCTCTGATTACATCTTAACACTGAGTTACCAAACTATCCAAGACTCTCTTCATCAACACGATCTCTGATCTCCGATCTCCATCTAGAACCATCTATTTACGCTCTACAGTTTAACTCAAATCAGATCTAACAGAGCTGACGGACTTCATTAAAGAAGACAAGAACTTTAGAACTTTCGAGAGAAACGCTGGAAATAAACTAGTAGGACGGTGACCTAGATCTCCAGCTGTTTACGCTATCTTAATTATTAGTAACATTAAAAAGTGTTCTAGCTAACAGAGTAACTCTACCATGCCACCCAACACCAGCTAAACCAAAGTAATTTTTAAGTGTTCTAGCTAACAGAGCAATGATTCCATTCAACCCAGCTATATTAACATAGTAATATGTACGTGTTCTAGCTAGTAGACTATTATTTATGTATTCTAGCTAGCTAATTAATAACTCTTCCATGCAACCCAGCTCCAGTAAAACTAACAATAATATTTGTGTTCTAGCTAACAGTGAAACACTTCTATGCCTCCTAGCCTCAGCTAAACAGAGCAATATTTAAGTGTTCTAGCTAACAGAGCAACAATTCCATTCAACCCAACTATGCTAATAGAGTAATATTTGTGTTCTAGTTAATAGAGTATTAAATTATTCTAGCTACCTGAATAACACTTCCACGTAACCCAGCTCCAGCTAACAGACAAATAAGTGTTCTAGCTAACAGAGTAACTAGGTTAACTGAATAACACTTCCACGTAACCCAGCTTCAGCTAATAGACTAATAAGTGTTCTAGCTAACAGAGTAACTAGGTTAACTGAATAACACTTCCACGTAACCCAGCTTCAGCTAATAGACTAATAAGTGTTCTAGCTAACAGAGTAACTAGGTTAACTGAATAACACTTCCACGTAACCCAGCTCCAGCTAACAGACCAACTCTTCCATGCCACCCAGCTTCGGCTAAACTAACAGAATAATATTTAAGTGTTCTAGATAATAGAGTATTATTTAAGTATTCTAGCTAACTGAATAACACTTCCATACCACCCAGATCCAGCTAAGAGAGTAACACGAATGTTCTAGCTAACAGAGTAATATTAAATACTCCAGCTAAGGATAGCAATGAAGTTCCATGCAACCCAGCTCCTACTCAACAGAGTAATACTTCAAGTGTTCTAGCTAACAGAGTAACTACTCTACGCAACCCAGCTCCTACTCAGTGATACTTAAGTGTTCTAGCTAACAGAGTAACTACTCTACGCAACCCAGCTCCTACTCAGTGATACTTAAGTGTTCTAGCTAACAGAGTAACTACTCTACGCAACCCAGCTCCTACTCAGTGATACTTAAGTGTTCTAGCTAACAGAGTAACTACCCTACGCAACCCAGCTCCTACTCAGAGTGATACTTAAGTGTTCTAGCTAACAGAGTAACTACTCTACGCAACCCAGCTCCTACTCAGAGTGATACTTAAGTGTTCTAGCTAACAGAGTAACTACTCTACGCAACCCAGCTCCTACTCAACAGAGTAATATTTAAGTGTTCTAGCTAACAGAGTAATTACTCTATGCAACCCAGCTCCTACTCAACAGAGTAATACTCAAGTGTTCTAGCTAACAGAGTAACTACTCTACGCAACCCAGCTCCTACTCAACAGAGTGATACTCAAGTGTTCTAGCTAACAGAGTAACTACTCTACGCAACCCAGCTCCTACTCAACAGAGTGATACTCAAGTGTTCTAGCTAACAGAGTAACTACTCTACGCAACCCAGCTCCAGCTAAGCTAATAACTTACAATTGCACTGAAGTGCTCTAGCTAACAGAGACATACTGAAGTGCAACTCTGTTCTAGCTAACAGAGACACACTGTCATACAACCGAGCTCCAGCTGGAGTGTCCAGCATTTAAGTCGGCTTCCTGTTCTCCGGCTTCTTGCGCGAATTTTCCCGGTCCACCTTAAATGATGCGCAGTTAGCGTTATAACGCCTCAGGCGCCAGAACGTAACTGCTGCACCATTTAAGGTGGACCGGGAAAATTGGAATAAGAGGCTGGAGGAGAGGAAGCTGACTCCAGCCTCGTCTGTGCGCCAGGCTGAGTTGAGGTAGACGGATAAACGGAGCACCTGACTGTTGTATTTGACCTCCTCGGCGCCGTTGAGCAGCGGGGTGCCCTCCTCTCCCCTCCCGGACCACGACACCTTCTTCGTTATGTTGGCCATGGCTGAAACAGGCGAGCTCTGCACTTTCAAAACATCCAAATGTCGAACAACATCAGCGCTTAGTGCTGCAGAAGCGCCTCGACCCGTCCGTCCCCATGACTAACAGTCATAAGCCAACTCGTGACGACGGCTACGGAAAGCGAAACGGGCAGCGGCCCGAAGGGATTATGGGAAATGTAGTTTTATCCGAGACGGCGGCCTTCTAGAAGTCCTAGGGCCGTATTACAGCCTTCTTCAGTCTGAAATCTTAGCATATCTGCTTAGTCACCATGACAGGACCCTTTGGTGGTCAAATACTGAGCGTAGTGGTCTGTAGTGGGCATATATGTATATATATCGCTGTTGTGGGACCAAAACCTCGTATCTCCATTTTTGTTGTTTTTCAGTTTTTGACATCATTTAAAATTGCCTGTTTTCCTTTACATTGCATGTCAATTTCATGATGAATGGACCAAAAGAAACGTCTCAAAATGACTTGGGAAAAATTCTGGTTCCATTGACTTACATTAAAAATAAAGTAGGTTTTTTCCTTCTCCTGTAAAGTTACCATTTTGGAGATACGAGGTTTTCTTCCGACAACAGCAATAAATATATATATTATATGACATACTATTATGACTGTGAATTATGCCACAGTCTATTTCCATAAATGTTTTCTTGTTTTAAATAACTGTACTTAGGGAATGTGTCTTATTCTTTTGGCAGATTGTTTTTATTGTTTTACGAAATTATGCAGATAGGAAGAAATAATGCTTGAAACAAGTAAAATGATCTTCCTATGGAATGAGACACTTGCATAGGACAAAATTACTTAAACCAAGTAAAAAATGTATAGAAATACTTAGAATAATTTCATAATATTCTTATAACAATCTCATAATGATAAATATTAGATATATTTACTACATTTAAGACGTTTTCACTCGCTAATAAATCATTTTTCGCAGTGTATAAAATTTTCAACCGTGGATTTCATTGATTTTTATCTCTCAAAACATTAAAAGAACCCTATAAACTATAAAAAGGAAAAGACTTTATACTTGTAACTGGACAGATGCCTTACATGATCTGTTACTAATGTGCTTTTCAGTCACTCTGTCCTCAAAAACGACGTTTGGTCTGGTGCTACCAGCCTTGTGGTCATCCCCACATTCCCAGGGCCCAGTTGTACGTTCCTCTTCCCCATTCCCAGTTCCCTATGTTCCCTTACAGACATTTTAGGAAACAACTCTGTGTTCTCACGTTTCTACCTGTGTTGCCTCAGTCACACTTCCTCAGGATGGAAAACAGCTCTATACCTCTGATATATTTACAAACATACACACTCAAAAAAGATGGTTCTCAAAGGGTTTTTTAGTAAATGAGTTCTATATAGAATCAACTGCACTTACATTTGCATCTTTGTTCTTCAGATTGATGGAGAATGTGTTGTATATTATTCTAAATAGAACTTTTTAAAAAAGGGTTCTATATAGCACCATAAAGGGTTCTTCTGTTGACATCAAAACAATAGAAATACCCTGATGAAGGGCTACTTTAATGTCACTCTCACTGCACCGTAATACAGCTGCAACTCATACCACTCAGTGCCTGCTCTCATGTAAATACAACAAATCTGTCTCATATACTATGTAAATATGCAAATAGAGATACTTTTATTTCTACTCTCTTATACTTTAACTTATGTCTATTTTTCCATCTATTTTTTATTTTGTGCTGTATGTTTGAGTTTATGTGAAATTTTCAACACGGCTAATGCTGCAATTACCCTTCAGGATCAAGAAAGTCCTATCTATCTATCTATCTATCTATCTATCTATCTATCTATCTATCTATCTATCTATCTGTCTGTCTGTCTGTCTGTCTGTCTGTTTGACTATCTATCTATCTATCTATCTATCTATCTATCTATCTATCTATCTATCTACCTGCTGCTGCATTCAACCCTTTTAAAAAGGGTCCTTTACTGAACCCTGTTCAACGCATTCTGCATCAATCAGAAGATCCATTTAAGCATGAAATGGTTCTACGTAGAACTCATGGTTCTAAATAGACCCATTAACTTCACCGAAGAACCATCTTTTTAAGTGTTTACATACTCCGATAATATTATATTCAGTTAATTGGACACGTGTTTTAGACACGCCTGCTTCGGAATATGCAACACTGCAAAACATTACTAAAGTTGGCATTTGTGCTGATAATGGAATCTTTCATCACAACCTCAGCGCCTCCGTTTCAGTACTGCTTTTAACACGCCCTCACCACTTCCTCTTGGGGGAATCCACGATGTCATCTTAAGGGCAATTCCACAGATTTTTTGAAAAATTCCTCATAAGGTGTAAAGAGTGGTTCATTCAGAGTGGTTTGGTGTGAAACGCTCCATTCTAGAGAAACTTACAGAGTCAGAACTGTTCACAGTGGTGGTGATAGGAACCAGACGTCCACCTCCAAAAGCTCCCTCACAGAAAGTTACTACATGAAATGGTTATGAATTCACTGACTGATGCCTATGACATTATTTTACAATATTTTTGATGTGGTTTTGGCCTGAAATGTGTCTTTTAAAAGACATTCATGGTGGATGGATACATACAGAACATTATAAGGCAAACAGTCCCCAAAATAAAACATATTTTTCCAGATTTACTACAATTTTACCATTATAAACATTACATATAGAATTGTGACTCCTGGTTCCTAGTTGGTGTCTCTGCTGAAAAAAACAGCCCTGCTGATAAAGCCATTAAAAACAATTAGGATTACAACCTAATGCTTTCTAATGGGAAACAATACAGACCACTAGTTTCCTGTAGAACACCAAATGCATTTAGAATCAGCCATTAGTCACCTGTTAAACTATTAGGATCCGGTACGTCAGGGTCAAACTCAACTACTAAAAGGGCCATATTAAAAAATCTCAGCAAATCTGTGAGCCAGCTGTGTTTTTATATTATTTTTACTTGACATTTTGCCATGACCCCAACCGGCCATTGTTTATTAAAAATATGCCAAAACTACAACAGTAAAAAAATAGGCACTGAATACTTGAACTATTAAAAAAAAAATTAAATAAAAACAAATTGTTTATATAAAACAATAGACTGCATTAGCTGCTGTAACTGTAAACCTCTTTAAATGTAGGGTTTTTAAAACTGCCCATTCACTTAAACTAGACGCTTGGCTTTTTTTTGTGGTGCAGGGGAGGGGGGTGAAAGCACACGTTACGTTGCAGTGCATGCTGGGAACTGTAGTGCAGCTCTTGTTGAACTGAGCTCATATTAATAGAAAATAAAACTAACTTTGCCGGCCGAATAGGATTGTATCACGGGCCTGACTCGGCCTGTGGGCCATGTGTTTGACACATTAAACCCTACATTCCATGCTGGTCTAAGCTGGTCTATGCTGGTTTATACTGGTTTAGTGCTGCTCTGCTGCTGGTTTAGCTGGTCACCCAGCACAGTCATGCTGTTTGACCAGCATACCAGCTTCCAAAACACAACACATGCTGCTCTATGCTGTTTTTTCTATCAGGGAAGGGACACACAGAGCTCGCTCAGGTAGCCAAGTAGCTCACTGTGGCCGGCCTAGTTGAGGACAAGTGCACTCCTATTGTCTCCTTTATGTCTTAGGTATGATGTATCATTGTACATTCACATTTATGCATGTTTACATTACATTATGCATTTGGCAGACAATGTATAAATGAATCATGTTACACATGTAGTCAAATAGTTTATGAATGAATGGACACAGATACAGAAGACTCCAGGATGGCTTCTACTGCCACTTAAGCTACACTGTTCAGCCATAGCATTAAATGCATCTTCATGTTCCTACACTCATTGTCCATTTTATCAGCTTCACTGACCATATAGTTTCACTTTGTAGTTCTACAGTTACAGACTGTAGTCCATCTGTTTCTCTGCAGACTTTGTTAGCCCCCTTTTACCCTGTTCTTCAGTGGTCAGGACCCCCATGGACCCTCACAGAGCCGGTACTATTTGGGTGGTGGATGCAGTAACACTGATGTGGTGGTGGTGTGTTAGTGTGTTGCGCTGGTCTGAGTGGATCAGACACAGCAGTGCTGCTGGAGTTTTTAAACACCTCAGTGTCACTGCTGGACTGAGAATAGTCCACCAACCAAAAACATCCAGCCAACAGTGTCCTGTGGGCAGCGTCCTGTGACCACTGATGAAGGACTAGAGGATGACCAACACAAACTGTGCAGCAGCAGATGAGCTATCGTCTCTGACTTTACATCTACAAGGTGGTAGGAGTGCAAATTAGCTTTTTGCACTGTCCTGTATTGCCACAAAGTGGAAGTAACATTTGAGGTGGACTTTTGGGAATCTTGTGAATACGGAAGGAAGGCAGAGAGCTAACATACTGCTAGGAAGCTGAATATCTTACTGCTGCCATATAACAGACACTGAACATGTATCGGCTGATTATATTTGAGCTAGGTTGTGTAAATTTGTATTTTATTTCGATTTATCTAGGTACAATGTTCCAGACATTGGCAGGTCACTTGCTGGACGGAGCCATGCAGAGCTTCCACATCATCCAGGGTCAGCGCTGCTCCTCTAGGCAGCCCTTTCCCAGTGGCCAGCCCAGATACTTCACCTGGACTTAGCGCCCGGGTCCACAAGGCAAAGCCAGCCAGCCTGCCCACAAACGCCTCGGCCTGGTCGAACCCTCCTCCTACCGTGTCCTGCTCCTGTCCCAGGATCATGGATCCACGTGGAGGGATTTCGTAGTCCTTCTGGAACTTGGAGCCAGTGGAGATGAGGCGCCGGTCGACGTAGTGCCAAAATCGGCCTTCAATGGAAGACCAAACCACGCACATATGGTGCCACTGGCCATCAAGCATGTTGTCTGTGGTCAGTTCACGGTAGGCCGGATCTCCGATCACAAAGTCCATGTTGCCTAGCACGCTGGACCTGCGGCCGTAGAGGACCAGAGTGTTGTCGTTGTCCTCGGTGGCATAAGACAGCAGCGTGCCCACATACCCTGCGTCCACTCTCAGCCAGGTGCACACGGACAGCTCGTGGACGCCGGTCAGGAAAGGTGTGTGGAAGGTGACGTAATTTTTGGTGGATGCAGATGGGAACAGCAGCATCGAGTGCACATTGCATACTGTGGGGCGAGGCAAAAGGGAATAAACAGAACTGGTTAGGCCTCATACAGTGCAGTTGGTTTGACCTGTAGTGCTGAACACTTAAAAATTAGTTCACTGAATGTAAGTTGAGTTCAGCAAAAGTGGGACATTGTTCAATACTATTTTAATATGTTTTTAACAGGTCCTCCTCACCAACTTCGACTCACCACTGAAGTGTCTGGCTGCAGACATGCACTCTCAGCCTGTTAATGACGTCAATGCACGCTCTGCCATGACACTGTTTTGTCCGTTTGAGGAGCAAATACAGTGAACCACGTACTGCGGGGCTACATGAGTTACGCTGAATGGATTTTAGCTTTGTCATACTGATAATAATAATGGAATTAAATAATATGATAATTTACAAAATAAAAATAAAACCTGCCACAATGTAATAAAACATTATGTCGGGTTTATTCACAGAAAAGGCAAACAGGCTGCTGCTGAAACTCTATTTTAAAATTACACTATATGGACAAAAGCATTGGGACACCTACACGTTACACCTACAGGAGCTTTTATGAGTCCCATTCTAAATCCATAGGTATTAATATGGAGTTGGTCTTTCTACAAGATGTTGGAGAGAGTCCGTGGGAATTTCTGCCCATTCATCCAGAAGAGCATTTGTGAGGTCAGACACTGATGTTGGACGAGAGGGTCTGGCTCACAATCTTCATTCTAGATCATCCCAAAGGTGTTTGATGGGGTTGAGGTCAGGGCTCTGTGAGGGCCAGTCAGGTTCTTCCACACGAAACTCGCCCAGCCAGGACTTTATGGAGCTGCTTTGGTCACTGGGGCTCAGTCATGCTGGAACAGGAAAGGTTCTTCCCCAAACTGTTCCCACAAAGTTGGAAGTGTACAATTGCCTAAAATGTCTTGGTGCTGAAGCATCAAGGTTTCCCTTCACTGGAACTAAGGGTTCTAGACCAACCCCTGAAAAACAGCCCCGTATCATCAGCCCTCCTCCACCAAACGTTACAGCTGGCACAGTGCAGTCAGGCAGGTAACGTTCTCCTGGCATTCGCCAAACCCAGACTCGTCTATCAGACTGATAGATAGAGAAGCTGATTCATCACTCCACAGAATACATTTTCACTGAGTCCAGTGGTGGCGCTCTACTCCACTCCATCTGACGCTTGGCATTGTGCTTGGTGATGTAAGGCTTGTATGCAGCTGCTCAGCCAAGGAAACCCTGCCATGAAGCTCCCGGTGCTCAGTTTCTGTGCTGATATTGATGCCAGAGGAGGTTTGAACTCTGCAGTTATTGATCAGCAGAGTGTTGGAGGCTTTTATACTCTATGCTCCTCAGCACTTGTGTAACTTTACATGGTCTGACACTGCGTGGCTGAGTCACTGTGGTTCCTAAACACTTCCACTTTTCAATAATACACTCACAGTTGATCGTGGAAAATCTAGGAGGGAAGAAATTTCACTGACTTATTGCAATGGTGGCGTCCTATTACAGCACAACGCTCGAATTCACTCTTTAGAATGACCCATTCTTTCACTAATGTGTGTAAAGTCAGGCTGCATGGCTAAGTGCTTGATTTTATACACCTGTGGCAATGAGACTGAATGAAACACCTGAATTCAGTGATTAAGAAGTGTGTCCCAATACTTTTGTCCATATAATGTACATTAAATGCAATTCTCGAGCTATGTAATTTCAAGAAAATAGGTTAAGTGATGATATATGGTTATTGAGAAGGAAAAGGAAGAAGCAGAAGCAGCCAAATGTCAGCATACTGTTGGGCCAATTGTTCCATTGTGCGTGTGACGTCACTGGGGCTGAGAGTGCATGTCTGCAGCAAGACTCTACCGCACGCCTAGGCCTGTCACAATGATGACATTGTATCTGATGATTACCAACCATAGGAATTTGTGATCAGTTCAAATAATCACAAATACTTGGAACCAGAAAAATGATCTGCCCCTAGAACGAGGCAATTTCACCCAATATCTTTCAAGTCTCAAGTCTTTCCACTGATTTTTTAAAATTCATAACCAAAACCATAATTCGGTGGTTGAGATATAACCAGAGTGATTCAGAGTGGTTTGGCGTGAAATGGTTCAGATGTCTTTACAGTGGTGGTGATAGGAACCAGGGGTCACCATGACTACAACACAAATATAGACATTTTATTTACTATCCAGAGCCACCAGTGAACCTACACGAGTTTATATGGAATGATGATGATGATGATGATGGAAAATAGTGGAAAATCTGAAATACGTTTTCAATGCGGACTATTTTGGCTCACAACACCCATGTATCCCTCCACCATAAAAGGATTTAAAACCATACAAAAAATACATTTTAGACCAAAATCCTCTCTAGTAAAACAGTGTCTCAGACATCAGGCAGTGAATTCATAACCATTTCATGTAGTAACTTTCTGTGAGGGAGCTTTTAGAGGTGGACGTCTGGTTCCTATCACCACCACTGTGAACAGTTCTGACTCGGTAGGTTTCTCTAGAACTGACCGTTTCACACCAAACCACTCTGAACGACTCTGTTTACATTTTAACCACTTAATTATGCAGAAAATGTCCCCCTAGTGATGGGACAGCTCAAGTGTACTATTTACATGTCTGACCGCAATTCTTGTGTATACAGTGCCTGTAGAATGCTGTCTGATTGCAACGTCACTCAGCAACTTTCTCTGCTTGGACTGGCAGGTAGACATCAGCATGTTCCTCATGTGACACTCATGAGCAGGGTGGTGCAACCTTGAATGTTTTCCACCACCAGACATGTTAAAGAGTGTATTGTGGGCACACCCTTCTCAGAACACTGCTGCTTTCTGAGCTGAGGCTAATCACATGCCTTATTACTCAATAGATTCATTTCTACATGTTCATTTAAATTCACGTCATACACTGCAAAAGTCAGAGAGTTCCAGAAAACATTTATTTAACACATATTTAAGAAAATTACGCAGTGTGTCCACCATTTACTTTTAATACAGCTTCCACTCTTTTCAGGAGACACCTCAAACACCTCCAAAGTTCAGTCTTAGAAGTTGGTTGCTGATTCTCACAATCCAAGTTCTTTCAATTACAGATTTAGGCCCAATCCCATTTCGCCCCTCGCCCCTACCACTTAACCCCACCCTCTGTTTTGCGCGTTCACGTCTAGGGGTAGGGTGTCCTGATTCTTGTTGAGATAGAGGGGTAGGGCGAAGTGTTAGAGCTACATGACCCTCCAAACAGAGGTTTTTCAGAGACTCCAAACAGAGAGTTATGAGGAAAAAAGACAAACCGGTAAGACGGCTGAACAAGAGACCAAAGAAACACACAAATGTGAGAATTTTCTCTATTAAAAAATTACAATAACCACTGTTTTATCTTAGTTTAATGTTGTTTCAGTGTATTATGGTCCTTTTCTTCATAACAAGTACTAGTAGTCTCAGTAGCTAGCTAACTTTCCTGTTCCACCTTAAATGGTGCAGCAGTTACATTCTGGCTCCTCAGGCATCAGAACTGCTGCTCCATTTAAGGTGGAATGGAAAAATTCAAACAAGAATCTGGTGAATATCTGACTTCAGCTTCATATCACTGAAGAATTAGGGGTGGGTGATAATAAATAATTGCCCCCCCTCTTTGAAGATCATATGACCCCCTAAATGTAACTAAAGCCCAGCAGTGAGGAGCTGAACTTTACCCTCCTCTGCTGTCACTGCAGACTGGCAGGGTCACCTACAGAGCAGCGCTGGTAGCTGTTAATGAAGTGATGCTCTTTTTATTTGAGGGTCCCATTTCAGAGGGAAGATTTCAACCACTACCCTGTAACTCAGTTCAAGGGGCAAGGAGACACTTGCAGTGGAAGGATGGACAGAAACCCCTGTGGATGTTTTCAGATCTGAAGCAGCTTGATTTTCTCCTCTCTCTCAAACATGAAAGCTTTAAGTGCTGTTTATCTGATGGGGGACGGTTTTGGTGTCTACCAGGTCTTCCAGGTGGTTGTTAGGAATGTCACGTTCTCCATATAGTGGATAATCTTATATCTATTATATCTCATATATTTCTGAAATATGAATAACTTGTACTAATAGACCATTGTTTTTATTGGTAATTAAATAAATAAAAGATGGACTTTTGCACAGTACTGTAATTTGACCAAAATCAAATATTTATTATTCAGTAGCTACAACGCCTGCAGTGCTGATTGGTTAAGTTATACCTACACTTGCATTCTCTCCACTCACTCTGTAAATATGTATATATATGTTTATACTTGCAATGTCTATATTTTTTACCACTCCACTGTCCTTAATTGTACATATTGTAACCACAGCATCACTTTTCACATTACTTTCCTGCACTTTATATGTAAATAATGCTCTATTTTGCACTTCTGGTTAGATGTTAACTGCATTTCATTGGCTCTGTACCTGCACTCTGTACAATGAGAATAAAGTGGAATATCTAATCTCATTTTTATGTTTTTTTTTTTCATCTAATTTAAATTCAGCCCACATGTAGTTGATCAGCCAAGATGTGTGCCGTCTGAACTTCTTTAGCTTTAGCATCAGAGCTGCGAGGCCAGTTTGGTTAACAAGGAATGGAAGCTTATACACCAACAATTATTTTTGCTAGAACTGTTAAGTAAGTATGCACACTGTAAAAGGATGTTTCTTTCAAGGGGTCTTTAGTAAAGGCAATGGTTCTATTTAGAACCATGAGTCCTACACCCCTGGGCAAAACCCCAAATGGAGAAATATTAAGCTTTAATGGTGTTAACAACACAGAAAGGAGACTCAGCATTGATCCACTCAACACTGACGGCTTCAAACAGCTGAAAAACACTAACCAAGCTAGTTTGTGTTTAATATGAGACCAAATATTCTCTACAGGGTTTAAATCTGGACTAACTAGATTTAAATCTGACCAGCAAAAACCATCAGTAAAACACATTATATTTTGGACTTGACGCATTTTTGCCCATGAGCTCTATACAGAAACATTTCTTGCTTGCATAGTGTTTCATATTGATGGTGAATGTGTTGTATATGGTTCTTTATAGAAGGGAGGCTGTATAAGGTATTTGAGCAATGTATTCTGGGAATTGTAGTCAGAGGACACTGATAGACTGATAGAAAAGGGATAAAAAAATATGAATTCTGTAAAACTGATGAGGCTGAGGGATGCAATGCTGTATGATTTAACTCTGTGTCTTTGAACCTGACCTTTTTATTTAGCTTACAAACTGAGTCAAGTGTATTAAAGCCAGGAAAACATAGAGGGCAAGCAGAGCAAGCAGGCCCAGAACAGGGTCAAATGAGGCGGGCACGTACTTGTAGTGGCTTTCTTTGGGGTGTAGTGCTGTGGGATCTTGTGTCTGAGGGGAGGAGATGTTGGCGGGGCGACAGTCTGACTGGGTGTCTCCACTGAAAAAGAGCAAAGTATTCAATTGACTTGATTAAATTTGTATCATTTCCATTAATAATGTACACCGATCAGGCATAACATTCTGACCACCTCCTTGTTTCTACGCTCATTGTCCATTTTATCAGCTCCACTTACTATATAGGTGCACTTTGTAGTTCTACAGTTACAGACTGTAGTCCATCTGTTTCTCTGATACTTTGTTAGCCCCTTTTTACCCTGTTCTTCAGTGGTCAGGACCCCCATGGACCCTCACAGAGCAGGTACTATTTGGGTGGTGGATCATTCTCAGCACTGCAGTAACACTGATGTGGTGGTGGTGTGTCAATGTGTGTTGCGCTGGTCAGTGGATCAGACACAGCAGTGCTGCTGGAGTTCATATTCACGGTCAGTGATGGATCTAGAACTTTCAGAAGGACAGAGTTTTGTCTGTCACTTCCTAATTATGCTGGTAGTTAATCTAACATGTTAGGCCAGGGGTCGGCAACATGTGGCTCCAGAGCTGCATGCGGCTCTTCTACTGCCCTGTTGCTCCACAGCTGAATCAGATTTGTAGGTTAAAATAAAATAATCCTCCTTTACAGTAAAATAAAGCTCTGCTGATCGTTCAACATAGTTTAACAATAAATGGTCTTAAACTCTGGAGTTAATGTAGAACTGCTAATTCACCCCCTGCTGGTCACCATAACAACACAGACAACAATCTCGCCTAGCTAGTAGCTAACGAAACGGCAAAGAGAGAGATTTAAGATGAACATCGATAATTTGCAGACAAATTGACTAATTTGCATGTATAATCACTCCAGCTGGTTTCCTGATACGTTTAATCTGCAACGAGAAACTGACAAACACTAAAAAGTCACAAAGCTGATGTCAGCTTCTTGTTCGAATTTTCCCGTTCCACCTTAAATAGTGCCGCAGTTACATTCTGGCACCTCAGGCACCCTTTAAGGTGGAACGGGAAAATTAGAACAAGAAGCTGGCGAATGAGAAGCGACTTCAGCCTCTTAAAAAAGCGAACATTGGAGACGTTTTACAAGAAACTGTTCTACTTTTTGAGGAAAAGTTTCCTGCCAGAGATGCGAGAAAAGCAGCTATAGCTGAGCTAAAGCTTAAAGCAGAGCAAAGTAAGTCTGCGTTTTTGTTTGTATTATAGTTTTTAGTCTATACTAGTTCATCAGCACTTACTAAGACATATTTACAGCCAAGATGGTAAAATGGACATAAAATGTTGTGGCTTTCAAAAGGTTTGATTTTTGTTAAAAGGCCAAAATGGCTCTTCTTAACATTTGGGTTGCCGACCCCTGTGTTAGGCCTTCAGTCCAGCTCCTGAGGTCTTAACCAACGGGAGAACTCGCTCAGCTGTATCTAACTTGGTACCACAGAGAAAATAATCCTCATTGCATAATGTTCCATTGACGGTTTTAAGAATTTAACCCTTTTGTTTCCAACCAAAACATATCATTGAAATCTGAGAATTGCTACACTACTTGCAGAGTTTAAATACAACAAGCACAATGACTGTATTAAATAAAAATCACAGATTTTTTAAATTCAAATCATTAAGCATTGTCTGAAAGCACTGAAGGCCCTGATGCTCCCCCTTTTGGTCTTATTAATGTAGAAATGTTTTATCACCTGAATATGGATCCGGTGCGCTGGTGGCCCTCACTGCTGGAGGAGGAAGCCAACTTTTCATCCTGGTGTCCTTGGAAACTTTGGGCTGCCCTGCTCTGTGTGAAAAAACTTGATTCTTCTCCTTCCTACTGAGGGCGTTTCCGGAAGTATGCTGGACACTCCTCATTTGATCCTCCAGCTTACTCATCTGTTCTCTAAGGGCATCCTGAAGGTGATGGATCTCGCCTTGCTGGGCCTCCACAGCCCTGATTCGGCCCTGCTGAGCCCCCAGCTCCTGGGTCAGGTTGGCCATAGCTGTCCTGTGTTCCTGGAGCTGCCTGTGGGCCAGCCGGGCGTTCTCCTTGACTGCCCGTTCCGCGCTGACCAGCCTCAGCTCCAGCCGCCTGGTCTTCCTCTGCAGTTTCCTGCTCCATGACTTTAGAGAGTTGAGGTCCTGCTCAGTCGCCGCTCTAAAGGAGCTTATCTCTTTTGAAATGCCCTCAAAGTGCTGGGTCAGCATGAGGAAGCGGGAGTCCATGCTGTAGGAGATGTTGTAGCTCTCAGCAATGCTCTGAAGATGCGTGAGGGTCATCTCTTGGAATCTTCTAAACTGAGTGGGATATAGAAACATAGAAATATTCAGAGACCTCACATTTAAAACATACATCGATCAGGCATGACATTCTGACCACCTCCTTGTTTCTACACTCATTGTCCATTTCATCAGCTCCACTTACTATATAGGTGCACTTTGTAGTTCTACAGTTACAGACTGTAGTCCATCTGTTTCTCTGATACTTTGTTAGCCCCCTTTTACCCTGTGTGTTAGTGTGTGTTGCACTGGTCTGAGTGGATCAGACACAGCAGTGCTGCTGGAGTTTTTAAACACCTCAGTGTCGCTGCTGGACTGAGAATAGTCCACCAACCAAAAATATCCAGCCAACAGCGTCCTGTGACCACTGATGAAGGACTAGAGGATGACCAACACAAACTGTGCAGCAGCAGATGAGCTATCGTCTCTGATTTTACATCTACAAGGTGGACTGACAAGATAGGAGTGTCTAATAGAGTGGACACTGAGTGGACACAGTGTTTAAAAACTCCAGCAGCACTGCTGTGTCTGATCCACTCAGACCAGTGCAACACACACTAACACACAGGGTAAAAGGGGGCTGACAAAGTATCAGAGAAACAGATGGACTACAGTCTGTAACTGTAGAACTACAAAGTGCACCTATATAGTAAGTGGAGCTGATAAAATGGACAATGAGTGTAGAAACAAGGATAATGCCTGATCGGTGTATCAAGCAGCATTTAGCATTGAAAAAAGATAAAAAAGAACATTTTCCAAGACACAATCTCACATGACATCTCAGCACTGTGAAATCCCCTTGCACTGTCAGCTGTGATGGAAAAATAAGCTCAAGACAAAAAGGCGAAAGCTTCAACGCGTTCATGTTACAGCACAAACCTGCTCGTCCAGCCTCCTCAGCCTTTGATATAAACGCTTCCTCGTTTCTGCAGATGCCAGCCGTGACCTTTGCCCCTGGTTCAGCTGTACCTGAAGGAGGACGAGGATCAGGAGGACGCCCACAGCTGCCCTGCTGCAACCCATAATGAACGGACCGGCGGGAATGTCCACTTTTTCAGTCTTTCGAGCGACGGGATGTGAGCGGGTTACTCTACATAGACACACAATGTGGCCTTTCCATTAGATATGCAGGCCAAGAGGGAGTCCAGAGCAGAACTAGATGGATTTAACAGAGCAGCGACAAAGACGTCCAACACAAGGATACAAGTGCTCTGAGATTCCTGCCCAAGAAATCACTACAGGCCCCTAAATCTACGCATGGCCAACCAAACACTCAACATGCATGCACACATGAATGCAGTCCAGTGATGGCAGCATTGCACTCTTGCAGACAGACACATCGTCCTGTTTAGCACGAGCGTGTGTGGGTGTGAGGGTAGGCGAGCGGACCAAATCACAAAAGAGAAACTGTTCAGAGTCACACTCCGCCCTCCTGAAGACTTCTTGCCTGAAAAAACAGGGATGCATTGAATTGACTTGATTCAAATGTTTGTCAACATGTATATTACACTGTAAGTACATTAAAAGACGAGTGTGTTGACGTTGACTGTCATTCAGGAGTTTTATATCACATGTTATATCCACCCCTTAACCCTTGAGCAGTGTTGAGGTCTGTGGGACCCATTTTTATTGTTTACCAAAAGAAAAAAATGTGATTTATTATTATTTCAACCCCAGATTCCTTGGCCTTTGCTCATTTTCTGTGAAGAACTTACACCGATCAGGCATAACATTCTGACCACCTCCTTGTTTCTACGCTCATTGTCCATTTTATCAGCTCCACTTACTATATAGGTGCACTTTGTAGTTCTACAGTTACAGACTGTAGTCCATCTGTTTCTCTGATACTTTGTTAGCCCCCTTTTACCCTGTTCTTCAGTGGTCAGGACCCCCATGGACCCTCACAGAGCAGGTACTATTTGGGTGGTGGATCATTCTCAGCACTGCAGTAACACTGCCGTGGTGGTGGTGTGTTAGTGTGTGTTGCGCTGGTCTGAGTGGATCAGACACAGCAGTGCTGCTGGAGTTTTTAAACACCTCAGTGTCGCTGCTGGACTGAGAATAGTCCACCAACCAAAAATATCCACATGCGCAACACACAATACCTAAAGTTGGACAGCAAAAAAAAAATCTTAGCGAGTTAAAACATCTTATATGTAGTGAATATAACTAATATTTCTCTTTTTGAGGTTGTTGTAATAAGATAAGCAAAATTATCTTCATTATTTCTTAAAAACATGTAAATTTTGTCTGCCAATGGGATAACACAGTGATTGGATGGTTTTTTGTTGGGAGGTTTAAGAATTTGATCTCAGTATGTGCTGATGTTCTAGTATAGGCTAAAAATATAATATAAATGAAAACACAGACTTACTTTGCTCTGCTTTAAGCTTTAGCTCAGCTATAGCAGCTTTTCTCGCATCTCCAGCAGGAAACTTTTCCACAAAAGTAGAACAGTTTCTTGTAAAATGTCTCTCAGCGTTTAACTTTTTATGAAGCTGAAGTCGCTTCTCATTTGCCAGCTTCTTGTTAAAATTTTCCCGTTCCACCTTAAATGGTGCCTGAGGTGCCAGAATGTAACTGCTGCACTGTTTAAGGTGGAACGGGAAAATTGGAACAAGAAGCTGGCGAATGAGAAACTGACTTCAGCTTTGTGACTTTTTAGTGTTTGTCAGTTTCTCGTTGCAGATTAAACATATCAGGAAACCAGCTGGAGTGATTATACATGCAAATAAGTCCATTCGTCACCAAATTATCGATGTTTGTCTTAAATCTCTCTCTTTGCCGTTTCGTTAGCTACTAGCTGGGCGAGACTGTTGTCTGTGTTGCTATGGTGACCAGCAGTCTGCGCTGATCTTCAGGGTTAAAGGGTGAATTAGCAGTTCTACATTAACTCCAGAGTTTAAGACCATTTATTGTTAAACTGTGTTGAACGATCAGCAGAGCTTTACTTTACTGTAAAGGAGGATTATTTTATTTTTACCTACTAATCTGATTCTGCTGTGGAGCAACAGGACAGTAAAAGAGTCGCATGTTGCCAGGCCAAGGAGGATTTGAGGGTTCTCCACTGTTTATCATTAACAGCTAACGCTAATTAACGCTAATTACTTTAGTGTTTTCCTGCTCTGGAGCTCCTGATTCAGCTCTGTAAGGACTTGATCATTCGCTAATGACTAGTAAAGCATGAAACAGACTACAGTACCGTAGATGGGAAACACTGGCCTACAGTGCTAAACAAAACAGTGAAAACTCCTCACAATCAATCCATATATCACTGACAAGGTGCCTTTTGTCTTCATAGTCTCTTCAGGCTCCGGAATGGTGTTACACACGTTTTCTACAACTGTTGAGGAATTAGTCCATTCTTTACAGAAACAGGACCAAAATCACGTTAAGACAGCAGAGACTGACAGCAGGATAAAGGCCTTAGGCTCTCTCCAAGCAAGACGGGCTCACAAATGGTGTAAAAGATTAAAAGAATACTTAAACTGAGAGTCACAAATACTCAGTTCATTGTGGAGAATCTTACAGACTCAGATGTCTTTACAGTGGTGGTGATAGGAGCCAGGGGTCGCCATGACAACACAAATATAGACATTTTATTTACTATCCAGAACCACCAGTGAACCTACACGAGTCTTCTGAGTCTATATGGAATGTTGATGATGGAAAATAGTGGAAAATCTGAAATAATAAGTTTTCTTTGGGGACTATTTTGCCTCACAACACCCTGCATGTATCCATCCACCATGTATTAGAATATTAGAATAAACACAAATCAAAATAAAAGCCAGCATGCATGGAATCAGCATCTGGTAAGAGTGCGTTTAACTTTGAGCACCAAATTCTGACCAATTCAAAATGAAAAATCAATGATCGGTGCACTGTTAGCTGTAATACGTTAGAATAACACTGATTTGATTCAGCTTACTCTGACCGGTTATATGAGTGGACTATAAATTCTATGGATTGTTCAATTCAATCATCGGCACATTTGATTTAAAGGGGAACTCCACTGACTTTTCAAAAATTCTGCGTAGTTAAATGATTAAGGTGTAAACAGAGACATACTAAGTTTTCTTTGGGGACTATTTTGCCTCACAACAACCTTCATGTATCCCTCCACCATGAATAGATTTTAAAAATACATTTTGCACCAAAATTATCATAAACTATCATAAAACTCATAACAAAAAAAATCATAACCATTTCATGTAGTAACTCTCTGTGAGGGAGCTTTTAGAGGTGGATGTCTGGTTCCTATCACCACCACTGTGAACAGTTCTGACTCTAGGAATGAGCATTTCACACCAAACCACTCTGAGTGACTCTGTTTACATCATGCTGAATTCTGCCGAAATTCTGAAAATATTTATAGAAATATTAGCGATTTATTACATTAAATGGTTATGAATAAACTGCCTGGTGCCTGAGACATTTTAGTAGTTTTGAGAAGGTTCTGGTCTAAAGCTGAATTTTTTTAATACGTTTATAATGAAGAGATACAGTCCTATGCAAAAGTTTGGGCGCCCTGGTCAAATTCCATGTGTTCTTGATTTTCTGATGTTGACCAGTAGAAAGTATGACAGGAGTCCAAAGTTAACCATACACTGAGACGTGCTGTGATGAATGTGTGGCCGGAGCCGTGGGCGTGGGCGTGGCGGAGGTTAGACTGAGTGAGCCGACAGCTCCGGGGCAGGAGCTGTTCCGTAGCCGTGAGGTGTTGGAGTAGGTGGTCCTGTAGGGCCTGCTGGATGACAGGAGGTTGAGCAGATGATGACCAGGGCAAGTGGTGTCGTCACAGATGTTTGTGCGGTGTAGATGTGCTCCAAGCTCATCTGCTGCACGGCTTAGTGTTTATACCCCTTGTGTCAAACACCAGGCCCACGGGTCAGATCAGGCCCGCCACACAATCCTACCCAGCCCGTATTTTAATTTTCTATTAATATTAGCCTGTTTCACAAAGCGCTGCACTACAATCCCCAGCATGCACTGCAGCGAAATGTGTGCCCCGACTCTCCTACCCCAACAACAATCTACACTCTCAGAAATAAAGGTACTGAACTGTCTCTGGGTCAGTTCCCCTCTTGTCACTGGGGTGGGACCCTCAAGGCTCCATCTCAGTACCTTTAGTCAGGGAACATAACTGAACCATAATCCACTGAAATGATATGTTCTAAGCTGTACTGACTCCACACACCCCGTCTCGTCTCCAGGCTTTTATTTTACTGTTCTGTTTAAAACATTCGGTTATGAAAAGGTACAAATACAAACTTTTCACCTGGAAAAGCTTATTTAAGGTTCACAATCAGACCTTAAATCCACTGTTGGAGCTTTGAGGGAACATTTACACTGTTTGTACCTTGATGAACGAAAAATGTACCTGAGCAGAACCTTTATTTCTAACAGTCTATGGGACACTGGTTACACCTCAGTTCTACACAATTCTATGCAATTCCAGACCAGTCATATCACCAAAATGCATCTCAGCTGCATTTCAGCCAGTATAAACACTTAACATCAGCTCAGCAGCTCAGAAACTGAGCACAAGTCTTAATGAACTTGCAGCAAAGAAAGGATATCAGGTGTTTAGTTCAAGCAGTTGGTAGGTTTAAAAGACTGAGCACCTGGGGACATTTAAATTATGAATATTTTAAGGTCCACTACAAGTTTCTGTATTTTACCATTGAAGTTTTTGCATATTTTGAATGAACAATGGCCAGGTGGGGTTATAGTACAACATTAATTCAAAATGAAATGAAAACATTTTTTCCCCTGGCCTGCAGATTTGATGAGGGTTTTTAATACGGCGCTTTTACTGGTTGAGTTTGACACCCCTGGTGGTCAGAAGCCGGTAGGAAACCAACAGCTGTTGCATTCTTAAAAGTAAAGCTGCTAGGACAAAGGGTCCTCTGAGCGATAGAAGAACCACTTTTTGTTCCCTAAAGAGCCAAAAGAGATGAGAGTATGAAAAACCTTTTAAAAGGTTAAAGGTTCCTTCCTAGAACTTTTTGTGGAGGTTCTTTAAACTTTTTAAAAAGAATAAAACTGTTTTTGTAATGTCATAAAAAGCAAGACATTTACTGCCTATAGCAGTTTAGCTCCGCCCATTCATGCTGAAGTTATGAGGAGTTTATAAATTAATTTAAAGAATTTAGAAATACATTAGGGCATAGAAATACAGGAGGATGTCTATGTTAAGTTGCATTAGCATGTTTTAGTCATTAGCAAAATATGCCTGTTTCTTTACAATTAATAGTTCTTCAAATAAAACGACGAAAACATATATATATATATATATATATATATATATATATATGTTTCAGCCTGGTCTGCTTTTTGAATGAGGCGGAGCCAATCAGAACAGAGATCATTTACATATGTCAGTCTTACAGGTACAGTTACAAAATTCTGAGATAAAGAGAGGCGGTCATTATGCCTGTCATCTGTCTGCACTGCAAAAATTATATCTGAACTGATGAAAACATCTTAAATCTAGTCAATATATCTAATATTTCTTCTTTGTAGATTCCTGTGAGAATATTATAAAATAATTTAAATCTATTTCTATAAATTTTTACTTGTAATTTATGTTATGGAGATTTTTATGAAGATAATGTTGCTTATTTGAAGAACTAATAATTAGAACAAGTACATTGATCTGCCAATGGAATAAGAATGGATAAGAACAGAACTTTAATAAGATAAAATTACTTAAAACAAATAACAAATTCTAGAAATACGTGGAATAATCTCATAATATTTTTCTAATATTAGATATATTAATATATTAAGATGTTTTCACGTTTGTCCATCTAACATATTCCACCCAGCCAGCCTCTCTCTATTACTCCCAATTCCTCCCTCACTCTGCCTCACCTGAGCAAAGCTGCATCTCATTTACCTGCCTAACCCTAAAGCCTTTTATCGGGGAGCACAGCTCCGGTCCTGGAGGGCCGTCATCCAGCACAGTTTGGAAGTTTCCCTTCTCAAACACACCCACTCAACCTGGCAATTAACAGACGGTGTGTTCCGGCGTGTTGGAGCAGGTAAATCACCAAACTGTGCTGGACACTGGCCATCTAGGACCGGAGTTGTGCACCCCTGCACTATAGAAACTCTCTCTCTTCAGACCCCTTACACAGCACTGTACTTCACCATGTGCTTTTGCTCTGCGAAATTCTGCCTCCTATGATCCTGTATCTGTGTTTATTTCTTGTATTCTGCTTGCTTTTGTTTGTTACCTTAGTTTAGCCCCTACGCTGCAAAAATGGTATCTTATCAAGTAAAATTATCTTAACCCTTGTGTGGTGTTGGTGTGTGTGTTACTCAGTGGTCTGCTGGACCCACTGCATTATTGTGTTTTAAATCAATACAGCCATAACAATTTATATAAAAATACCAGATGTTTAAAATATCACAAGTGGCCAGCGTAGGGTTCTCCTTTAGCAGCTGTAGCCAGTCAGCAGCCTGTCCATGTTGTCCACCCTCACACACACACACACACACACACACACACACACACTAACAGCAGGCCATGTAGGAGGAGAACAGAGTGAAGGACACAGCACCTCCACACTTTTACTCCCCGCGGGTTCACCAAACACCACATGTGTAATATAAATGTGTGGGGGGTGAACAGAGTGAAGACACTGAAAATGGGTTATTTTATATGTAGAATCTGAGGTTGAAATAATAAAAAACCATCATTTATTTTTTTAATGTAATATTTCTCCTGTTGAGATTGTTATAAGTTTAATTTAAGATTATTTACCTTATTACTAGACATTATTTACTTGTTTTAAGTCATTTTATAAGGTAAATTTATCTCACTATATTTCGGATAATTTTGCTTGTTGTAAGAAATGAGCCTGAAACCAGCAAAATTATCTGCCAGTATAGTGAGATTAGTTTACCTGATAAACTTTCTTAACAAGTAAAACAAGTAAAAAGTGTCTAGTAATAAGTTAGATAATTTTATAATAAGTGCACAACCATCTCAAAATAGGAAATATTAGATATATTGACTAGTTTTAAGATCATTTCACTTGACAAGATCACGTTTTTGCAGTGCACGTCTTGGTTTTTGCTTTGTTTACTTTCTGGTTGCTTTTTATGTTCCATTTGCTCCGTTTTCACTCTGGTTCTGTTTGTTGCTCATTCCTTGGTGTTTGTATTGTAAATAAACGTTACAATCTAGGTTAAGCCGTGGTGTGTGTACTAAACAATCTGCTCCTTTTATTTGCCCAAACTGGGCCGGTGTGTTTCAAAAATGTCCACTTTTGAAAGAAAGTAAAACATTGAAAATAACCTGCGTAACGTACAATGTCAAAAAGATACTCATGCAGGATAACGGCCCACCTGAATGTACATCTGAGGAAGAAGTAGATTCGGTTTCTCATCATCATCATCCTGTACAAACTCCAAGCTCCAAGTGCAGTTATGGTTTGGCTTTACAGTAAATAGACACTGTTCTTACGAGGGGCTTCATCCACCATTTCCCAACCACTAGTCCCTCAACAATGAACTCAATAATTAAGAGTAGTGTCCACATACTTTTGGCCATGTAGTGTACATCAAGGTAAAGTACCTGCACGACACCCCTCCAGCCAACGCTTGGCATTGTGCATAGTCCTGGTCTTAGGCTTGTGTGCAGCTGCTCAGCCATAGAAACCCATTTCATGAAGCTCAGGTCTAAAAGTTTGCGTGATTTACTGCATCATAGCTTAGCTATTGTTTTCATGGACTCCATTCCAAAATAATAGCACTTACAGTTGTCTTGGGCAGATCCAGCAGGACGGAAATTTCACAAACTGACTTGTGCTAAAGGTGACCGTGCCACGTTTAAAGTCCCTGAATTCATCAGTACGACCCATCCTACTGCCAGTGTTTGTCTATCAACATTAAATGACTAATTTTATCCACCTGTTAGCAACAACTGCGGCTGAAACACCTGAACTCAATAATTAGGACTGGTGTCCACATACTTTTGGCCATATAGTGTATGTGAATTTTCCGTATGGTTGCTTGGCAGCAATAGCTGTAAACAAACTACATATCATAATAGAAGAAGTGTTTATTTTGATTATTATTGATCAACTCAAATGAACTGAATACTTTGTTACAGGTGTTTCAAGGCACAGTAAACAACAGGCTCTCCAGGTTTATTGCATTATTACTGACGTTACACCAGAACAGCATGATTATAATTTTTCACATTGTTCTCAGTGGTGCAACATACACAAGTGCTGAATGGGACAGTATAAACAAATACTAAAGTGATTAACAAGGGTAGAGGGAGGGCCCACGCCTACTCTACGAGCGCACAGCCTGCTGAGGAGCAGAAACTCTTCTGCCCTTTTTTGGAATGTAGAACAGAGAGAGGTTTGGTGGAATGCTGCAGGACAGGCTGGACCGCGGTGGCAAAGGTGTGTCACATACATCGCGGCGCGTTGGCCAGCTGTAAGCCCACAGCTGACAGACCCACACTGGCACTCTGTCTACACGCCCTGTCTCCTCCCAACACTGTCACTGACGACCCAAGCTATAGTAGCCCACCCCTGGAGGCAGAAGGGTGTGGACATCTCGCCCCTTCCCCCACCAAACACTGTCGCTAAGGCAGCTGAGGAATCTCGCGGCTCAGAAAGCTTTCGAGAACACAGTTACGCTCACTTTAGTGAGGGAAGCGAGTGCTCAGCCACAGCGAGAGATTCATGCCCTCGGCTGGTGGAAAGGCCCGAAGGCCATATCTTAGCGCAGGATCGCAAACAACCAGTTCTGTGAGGTATGAAAAATGTGAGAAATGCTTGTGGAAACTGATGCGCAGACTTTGTATTTAAAGCTGCACTATGTAAGATTATTTTGTTAACGTTTAAAGAAGCAGCATTATTAAAAAAACAGGCTGAAATGCGGTGAACGGAGTCGATTCGATGAGTTTTTCACACCACGTCGCACGTCTTTATGCATTAATGTCGCATACGCAGACTAAAAAAGATGATGTTTAGGTCTCGAATGATCTCAAAATCAACATTATACTGCTGAAGATGTGATGACGATAGTAGATAATTCACTCAAATCCTCAGAAGATGCGTTCTTTACTAAGTTTTGACTGAGTTCTCTTTGAATTCTCTTTCAATCGTTACATTCACCTACTCAGGGAAGGGGGCCGAAGCAGAACCCATGCTACAAAACACTGGGTGCAGTTACACATTTCCACCAAAGAGGGCTCCAAATCCCTAAAACGTACATAGTGCAGCTTTAAGAACATTAAAAATGGCATTGAATTTTAGTGCAGCTATTTATTTATTTAGATTTAAATAATAAATCTAAAAATAAATCTAATAAATTTAAATCTATTCGATAAAGTCCAACTTAAAAATAACTACTGCACACTCATTCAGTAATTTACATACAAGACTTTTGGGTGGTTCCTGTTTAATTATGTAGTCGATTTTGTATTTTACAAAGGGGTGGCACGGTGGTGTGGTGGGTAGCGCTGTCGGGCCTGGGTTCGATTCCCGGCCGGGTGACCAGGTGCTCTGGTTTCCTCCCACGTCCAAAGATATGCAGTCAGGCCAATTGTACACGCTAAATTGCCCCTAGGTGTGTGTGTGAATGTATGTCTGCCCTGCGATGGACTGGCGACCTGTCTAGGGTGTTTCCTGCCCTCCGCCCAATGACCGCTAAGATAAGTTTCAGCTGCCCCCGCAACCCAGAAGGATAAGCGGCTTAGAAAGTGTGTGTGTGTGTGTGTGTGTATTTCACATGAATCAAGAAATTCCAAACCCTAAAATGAGATCTTACAAATAAAGGCTCCCAAATGGTTCTCCACTTTTTAAACTTTAAAAAGGTTCTACATTAAAAGGCACTGTGTTAATGTGGCAGCTTGACTTTTAAAGGGATATTCTACTGATTTCTCAGAATGTCAGTATAATAATATGACTGGGATGTAAACAAAAAGCAAAGCCATTCAGAGCGGTTTGGTGTGAAATTCTCTGTTCTAGAAAAACCTGCAGAGTCAGAATTGTTCACAGTGGTGGTGATAGGAACCAGGCGTCCACCTCTAAAAGCTATGAGACATTGGTTTACAATAGTTTTGAGAAGATTTTGGCATAAATCACATTTTTAAAAAATCCAGTCATGGTGGAGGGATACATGTAGGGTGCTGTGACGCAAAATAGTCCCCAAAAAAAAGAAAACATATTTTTCAGATGTATCACTAATTTACCATCTTCAACGTTCCATATAAACTCAGGAGACTCGTGTTGGTTCACTGGTGGTTCTGGATAGTAAATAAAAGGCCTATATTGGTGTTGTAGTCATGGCGACCCCTGGTTCCTATCACCACCACTGTAAAGACATCTGAACCATTTCACACCAAACCACTCTGAATCACTCTGTTTACATCTCACACACTGAGTTATGCAGAAATAACCCTCATTCATATTCATGGTCATATTCAGAGAGTCTGATCCAGACCACAGTGTCTGAAACCAGAATGACACACTGGACATCCTTTGCTGTGAAAATAAACACATAGCTTCCATAACTTACTTAACGCTATGACTAACAGTTCTGCCAGTTTCAGGTGCTGATAAAACGCAAAACCCCAGAGGAACAGGTTATTCTGAAGATCTTCCAGAAACAAAGGGCGACGACTTCCTGACTGGGTCACATGCATATTCATCAGGATGATGTTAATGCGTGTGGCTGAGAGTGGGGAGGAGTGCAGGTGAGGCGATGAAAAGCTACAGCAGAGCAACCTGTACTGCACCACTTCCAGACACACTGACAACAAGAGCGACAGCAGCAGCAGCAGCTCCAGTGCGGCGAGGTAAGAGCACCTTAACTCTGCCTATTCTCCACTAATGCTGTATTAGCTGACAGAGTCTGCTGTTATGTGGCTGATTATGAAGATTCAAGAGGACTTTGATGTGTTTAAGGCAACATATGTGTGCATATAATTCAATAACAAGGACACTGTTAATACTTATAATGAATGTATAACTATAAGCAGTATATAATTGTTGTGAACTTCAGCTCAGTCTGTAAAACCTTCACTGTACGATTCTGAACAGTTGGTGAGATCTGAAGCGCAGATTTACAGATCAAAGTTACCTTTAACCTATAAAACACAGAGATAATTACCACAGGGCTGGGACTGACAGCTGGCGCTCCACCACACCTTGTTTCTTACTGTATTGTATTTCACTTGTTAAATTAACAAGGTGGCACCCGGTTAATGATACGAATCTGTTTAGACACTTTCTGAATCTCGGGCTGATAATCTCATCGATGTTTTAAAGGGTGTGGGTGACGCTCTGGAGCAGGGCTGAAGGGTGAGATCTACAGCTGGTCATATCAAAGGCCACACTTGATTTGGTATTTGATGTTGTCCAACAAAAAGGTCGTTAAACAAGGACTCGGGATTTGTAGACATTCGGAATAAATGATGTTATCAAACACCAACATAAAATGACAGTATTATCGATATACTTCTGCTCTCTAATACTCGGTAAGGTAATATCTGAAATATCTTTTAGAAGACGGAAAAAGTTCCTAATTTTGATACGTGTCAGTGTAACAAGAATTCTGGTCCATTTCTGTTGGTCCGAACATCATGAAATGTTGATCACAGCTGCCATTTTTACATGATTTTTTTTAATGTAAAAAACTTTGTAACATAACATGTTTTCATATGACAGTTAAGATATCCAAAAATCGAAGAAGTAATAATAAGAAAAATAGAAAAATAATAAATGTCTTTTTTAAAATGTCACATGCTGTAATGCAGTATATCATACTTTAACAGGAAAATATATAACAGATTTTCCCATATACATATTTATATATATGAGAAAAAAGTACTGAATGGATGTTAATGGAATGGGATGGAAGTCATTTTGAAGCACTTTTATTGGTCCATTTGTCATAAGCTGTCAATAAACTAATCAATAAAAATGGAGAGAGGTTTTCTGAGAGTGACAAGTAAAAAAAAATATATATATATATATATTTATCACTGCTGTCGGGAGAAAACCTTGTATCTCCATTTTTGTCGTTTTTCAGTTTTTATCATAATTTGAAAATACCTGTTGCTCTTTACATTGTGTGTAAATTTCATGATGAATGGACCAAATTAAACGACACAAAATGACTTGGAAAAAATTCTGGTTCCGTTGACTTACATTAAAAGTAAAGTAGGTTTTTTCCTTCTGTTTTAGAGATACGAACTTTTCTTCCAACAACAGCGACATATATACATATATTTATGTGTATATGTGTATATATATATATATATTTCCTTCTCCTGTTTTAGAGATACAAAGTTTTCTTCCAACAACAGTGACATACATATATATATATATATATACATAATCTAAACCGCTTATCCTTTTGGGTTGCGGTGGGGTGCTGGAGCCTATCCCAGCTGTCATTGGGCAGAAGGCAGGATACACCCTGGACAGGTCGCCAGTCCATCACAGGGCAGACAGACAGACATACACCCACAGGGAGAACAGGCAAACCCCCACAGAAAAGACCCTGGTCACCCAGCCGGGAATCGAACCCAGGCCATTCTTGCTGTGAGGCGACAGCGCTACCCACTGCGCCACCGTGCATATATATATGTCGCTGTTATTGGAAGAAAACTTTGTATCTCTAAAACAGAAGGAAAAAAACCTATTTTACTTTTAATGTAAGTCAATGGAACCAGAATTTTTTCAGTCATTTTGTATATATATATATATATATATATGTATATTGTGACTTCTGACTTACTTCTACTGCTACCCTATTCCCATATACATATATTATATCTTATAGAAAGTGTGTATATTTGTATGTGTATGTAGAAAAAAAAATCTTCATTTTTGTCCTTTAATTTGTGTGAAACTTGGACCAACATAAATGCGGTTCAAACAAAATGAACTTACATGAAAGGTAAAGAATGTTTTTGCTCTGCTCCTGTAAACTTGCGATTTTGGAGACCTTTGTTCCATGTTGGACAGTGACGACATGTACACGAACCACTGACTGATGCCTCGGATGCCACGAATTCCACTTGATTACAGATTCCAGTCACAAGGAAGTGGAATCTACCCCTAAATAGGCCTGTAGGCCTATAAAGTATTCTTCAGAATGACAATGTAAAAATCAGTGAAAGCTAAATGTGATTAGATCTGTACGTAAATCAGTTCTGTGATCGGAAGCAGCTCTGCGCAGAATTCGGAAACTTTCAGTGCTGTCCTTTTTAGGCCCGTTGAAGCAGCACGATCTCCGACTAGCTCTGACGAGGAACGTCCTACACAAACCTCAGCAGCTTATTTCATTGTCACGGAAATGTGTGACCATTTCTAGTCTTGTTATCATTAACAGTGATGAATGATGATTTATTTACAGTCAGTTATAATGTATCTGGCTCTTTTTGGAAAGAGATTTTAAATTTGTGTGATTAAAGTGTGCTTTGCCTGGTCAAACAGAGCTGAACCCCAAAAAAGGCCAAGAAACTTTTATTTCATAAGCTGAGAATAGCTCAGTTGACACTATAATCCATGTAGAGAGCGAGTAATAAGCCTTAGAGTGAAATACGTCTGGGAGGTTAAGGGATTAAATAAAATGATAATAATAAAACATCAACATCAGTGTTGAGAGTGAAGTATCTAACAGCTGTATGCACTTCTACAGAGCCGCTTCAGTGTTTCTTTAATTAGCACAGAGCCCCCGGAGGACCACTCTTCCCCTTTTGGAGTGCCTTTCCTTCTCTGTCACACCTTATTCTGCTAAATATCTCATCACCAAGCCCTGCTTTGGTGCTGTTAAAGCAGGAGAAACCTTAAAATGATCAATCCCGGATCACTGCATTCGGTGAAAGCTTGGTTTCTTGGTTGATGCCAATCTAAAGTGACAGGGTTACAAAACATCCCACGGAGCAGCATTCCACTCTGGGCTTCTGGTAGACGCCCGTTTCCCAAGGGCTAGGCTAGTGAAATTTTTGTCTCCGCTCGTCATCATAGGCGTTCACTGACTGTTCATTCATAGTCCAGCTAGACTCAAACGCCTCGTCCCTTTAGAGATCTTAACTTCTTCAGGTATTTCTGAAAGACGTTTCTATGTAGGTGAAGGATTAGACAGTGACTGTGCATCCTGAAGTAGGACCAGTCGTCCTGTACACAGGTACTAAACTGTGACGGGGGCAGTGCCCCTCTTGTCGCCTGGGTGGGACCCTCAAGGCTACATAATTGGGTAACACTTTACTTGAGGGGTGTCTACATAACACGTTCATAACATCTTACATAAACGCTTCATAACCTGTTAATGAATGTTTAATTCAACACTTTATGAAGTATATATGCTTTACATGATATTAAAATGGACTACTATGTCATTTTGCTGAGATACAATTTTCAAAATAAAATTTCTTATATTTTATTTTTAAATAGTACATTATTTTCAGTAAAACGCCTCATTTCTGGACAGCCAAAATAAAAATGACCTCGCTTTATCCCTTTGGTCATTGAGTGCTTTGACACTCTGTCATGTTTCACCTTCTTATTAATTATGTTTTTTTTTCTTAAGCATTTGTTGCTTTGCATGTCACTTTACTACATGGACAATAAATTACGTAAATATGCTTATAATCAATCATTTGACCAAATCTTAGTATGAAGGTGTGCCTGAGTGTCAAAGTGTTCATTTTTACTTTGTCTGTCCAGAAATAAGGCTTTTTAATATACTTTTCAAAATAAAAAATGAGAACTTTTATTTTGAAAAATGTCTCTCAATGTAAAATGACATAGTAGTCCATATTAATATCATGTAAAACATTATGAATGTTGATTTAAACATTCATGAACATGTTATGAAGGGTTTATGTTTATGTTATGAATGTGTTATGTAGTCACCCTTCAAGTGTTACCCGTAACTGTACCATAATCCACTGAAATGATATGTTCTAAGCTGTACTGACTCCACACACCCCGTCTCGTCTCCAGGCTTTTATTTTACTGTTCTGTTTAAAACATTCGGTTATGAAAAGGTACAAATACGAACTTTTCACCTGGAAAAACTTATTTAAGGTTCACAATCAGACCTTAAAATCCACTGTTGGAGCTTTGAGGGAACATTTACATTGTTTGTACCTTGATGAGTGATAAATGTACCTGAACAGAACCTTTATTTCTAACAGTGTAAGCCGCTTCAGCAGCCCAGCGTTCCTCCACCCAGTTCAACTCACAGCCTCTTAATGAACCAAATCAGGTGTCATTTTGAAACTAACTGTGTTATACACACATCATTGCTTTCACTCAAAACCGTGTCCTCATTTTTGCCATTTTTTACTTTTTTGCATAGTTTGAAGTCCAGCTACTCTTCACAGTGTTCAAATTTCCTGAAGAACAAGCCAACAGAAATGGTCCAAAATGACTTGGAATAAAATATTTTTATATCAACTTCCATTTATACGTTTATAATGTTTTCTCCTTCTCATGTAAAGTTACCTTTTTGGAGGTTTTGTTCTGACAGTGATGATATTGTGGTGCTCAAGAGAGATTCTGCACAATTCATGGTGCTTTATTTTCCAGCTGTTGTTGGCCACAGCCACGCCGCACCAGAGCAGAGGTTTCCTTTACAGCCTGGGGTGATTTTGAGCCCCGCCCTCTACAATAAGAGTCCATAATAACATGAACCAAGTGCAATAAGTGTTAGAGACCACAGCCCAAAACTAACAGGCCAAAACACACTACAATAGTCTGTATGCCAGTGTATGTGACATGTGGGGAGACTTTAGTGAAGGGCAGCTCTCAAGGCTACACAACACCAGCATATCGCTGTTGTCGGAAACCTCGTATCTCCAAAATGGTAACTTTACAGGAGAAGGAAAAAAATGACTTCACTTTTAATGTTAGTCAATGGAACCAGACTTTTTCCAAGTCATTTTAGGGCCTTTATTTTGGTCCATTCATCATGCAATTTACACACAATGTAAAGGGTAACAGGTATTTTAAAATGATGTCAAAAACTGAAAAACGTCAAAAGTGGAGATATGAGGTTTTCGATAAGCCTAATGGCATGACATGGACATTTGTAAAGGCTTTTCAGTTGTCACATCATTTGTTGGTGTGAAAAGACATTTAAATGGGCAAAACAGTCTTCATGACAACTGGTGCTTGTTGGAATACGCCTTTATAAAAGTCTATGTTGGTTGTCATTAAAAGCTCATGCAGATGTCCCAAATGCTGTCCTTCAGTAAAGAGTTAGGTCTTAACATTTATGGGTTACATATCGCTGCTGTCGGGAGAAAACCTCGTATCTCATGATGAATGGACCAAAAGAATGGAAAAATGACTTGGAAAAAAGTCTGGTTCCATTGACTTACATTAAAAGTACAGTATGTTTTTTCCTTCTCCTGTAAAGTTACCATTTTGGAGATACAAAGTTTTCTTCCGACAACAGTGATATATGTATTAGTACCAATGTTTAAACAATGGAAGAATCAAAGTTACACATTTTCCCCATTTAGGGCAAATATAGAAGATCTTTAGTTTAGCTATGAGGCTAATTTAATAGACGTCTACGTCACCCAAAACAAGTTACATTACTTGTGAGCTCCAGTGCAAAAACTAAAGAAACTTCAGACACCAATCATGTCTCGGCTGATCCTCTTACATTTGGAGTAACTATATTTTCAGTGAACTGTGTCTTTAATATTTAATATACTGATGTAGATAGTAATATTCAAGCTTAATTTATAACGAGAAATCACATTTAAATCACAATCACAGTATTTAGAGAATTAGTTGGTGTTATAGCACATAGACAAAAATTGCAGTTACACATTTCCACCAGAGAGGCCTCCAAATCCACAAATCTTACATAGTGCAGCTTTAAAATACATGCCAACATATGCATATACATATTCAGTTGTGTGTAAATGTATAGGCGCCCCTAGTCGAATCCCATGTTGTTGTTGAAGTGTAAATAAGTTAACACATCCTCTGCAGAGAGCACATGCACATTTTAATGTTACTGTTACTATTTAGTCCAAAATGTTTTTTATGCTATGTTTTAATATTTCCAATATGTTTAACAGCACATGATCAGGGGTGTTTGAACCTTTGCACGTGACTATATGCATATATGTAAATTATTGCTGCTGTCGGAAAAAAACTCTCCATTGGTTCCATTGACTTACATTAAAAGTAAAGCAGGTTTTTTCTTCTCCTGTAAAGTTCTCATTTTGGAGATACGAGGTTTTCTTCTGACCGCAGTGTTATGTATGTATACCACAATCTTGTAATTCTTGAAATAATAACACAGTAACTTAGCACTGTGTTTCCTTTGCTAACTTATGGCGAGTTCGGACAGTCTGCCATAATTGTAAGGTCATAAAATGTTCACGTCACCAAATTGTAATTACCACTTGTATGAGCTCGGGTGGTCATCGCCAATGAGTGCATTTATTATGGACCAATGACATCATTAGGTGTTGTTGGTTGCTTAATGATAAGGCCGTTCTGTTCACCACAAGCAGAACGGTAATGTATGAACATCATGACAGAAAGTACTTCTGTTAACTTGGTAGCATACAAAGTTTTCCAGCTGGATCTGCTGTGATCCACATGGTGTTAGAGAACGTTCAGGCTAGTTCACAACTCCTAAACCCTGGTGGATTTGGTGGTGATGACTTTGTCAGCCGCTCTAGCGCATCTGAGAGGTACAGAATGAGGCAGAACAGAGGAAAGCAGACAGGAAGGACATCTCAGTCAGGCCAGGCCTGAATCAGCCAGTAAGATTTCCCCTCTAAAAAGCCTGCACATGCTTACAAACCTCTAAACGGACCTTTTCTCTTTTTTGTGATTAATTTCTTATTATTTTCTAATTAAAGAAGCCAAACGACCCCCATTCTGACCCCGACCCACATCCACATGGGACCGAACAGAAACTGATCATACATACAACACAGGACACATGAAAACTGAGTTACACCATTTACGTCCTAAACACAAACCAAAACACATCGTACAGTTAACAAGCATAAGAGTCTTCAGTTTAGATTTCCCATGAATCCACGTATGAAGAGTCTGAGGGGCTGCACTGCTGACTGCTGCAGTAAACGGACCTTTTCTCTTAGATTTGCTGAAATATATGTTTTCTGTTCGGGTCTCCAGAACAGACTGTACTCAGGAACGTGTGATGAACTTCTCTATTCTCATCACCAAGTGCTTCAAACATGACAGCACAACTGATCACAAAACTGCTGCCACGCTTAAAACCCTTAAACTCATTCATGACACCAGAAACAACAAATGGTTGAAATATTATTCTAATATAAGCAGTTTTTTATGTGCATCCAATTAAGTTTTTTTTATAATATTTATATTTATAAAAATAAAAAATACAATAAAAATATAAAAATAAAGAAATATAAAATAAAAAAATAAAATATTTATATTTGTAAAAGCTGTTTTTTTTTATTTTTCTACATCATACGAGCGCAGCTGCTTCCCTTTACACTGTAAATGCGATAATGAATGGACCAATAGAAAGGCTCCAAAATCAGATGGAATAAAATCTCTTCATATGAACTCGCATTAAAGGTTGAGGACCTTTTCTCCTTCTCTTGTAAAGTTTCTATTTTGGATTTTTTTTTATTTGGGCAGCAGTGATACGTAAACTGTATTTATGAAATACAAAATGTATGAAAATAGCAACTTCCCTTGTACTCTGTACTGTAGAGTTTGGAAGGAATCCATGTATTTCAAATGTATCTCACAAAACAGTTTGCTTTTTTTCCTTGTTATTTATTTTAATATATACTGCTGTAAGATTTTTCCAGGGTATTTATATATTATTTGTGGTTATTTTCAGATCTGTGTCCAGCAACTATTGGATTTTTTTAAATGATGTTTGATGTTTGTGCGCCCTCTGGTGGTGGAGGTCGTCAGAGCAGTTCAGATGAACAGCAACAGAGATGAAAAATAATCCTGTGTAAATGATGTGACTGAATGATGAAGACTTACATTCTACACAGTCTACACTCTTAAAAAAGAGGGTTCTTTAGGGTTCTTTAGTAATAAAAATGGTTCTATATAGAACCATAAACACTCAAAGAACCCTTTGCATGATTAAAGGGTTCTTTGCATCATGAGAAGAATTGGAGGATGTGCTGTGGATGGTTCTATATAGAACCTTTTTGAAATGGGTTCTATATGGCACCCAGTGTCAGGCATATAACAATAAAACCTTTTTGGGTGCTACATAGAACGCTTTTAAAAAAGGTTCTATATAGAACCATCCACAGCACATTCTCCATCTACCTGAAGAACCTTTTCATGATGCAAGGAACCCTTTAATCACGCAAAGGTGTCTTTGAGTGTTCATGGTTCTATATAGAACCATTTTCTTTACTAAAGAACCCTTGAAGAACCATCGTTTTTAAGAGTGTTCATATCATCCTGTTTAGTTTGGCCTGAAAGCAGCTACACGAAGAAAATCACACTCAGTCTTGTGCAAATTTTGGTCAAATTCTATGTTTTGCTGATTTTCTAAGTGTAAATAAGTGTAAATAAGTGTGAATAAGTGAACACGTCCTCTACAGAGACACACGTCTGCACATTTTAATGCACAATTACTGTTTATTTGCTAAATTTAACATATTAGGAACAATTAACCATAAAATGTGGCCTGCGCTAAAGTTATGGCACAATACTGTATGTTTTATTCTTCCCAACATATAAAATTCAGTAAATAAACAGTAACTGTGCTGTAAAATTTGCAGGAAAAATACCAGATTTAAGTGTTTTCTCTGTAGAGGATGTTTAAACTTCTCTTCACTTAGAAAATCAACTAAACGAACAATAAAGGAAACAGAAAAGCATCAGTAAACAGTAAACAGTAAACAGTGGGTGAGACTGATCTCTTCTCTCTGTCCTTCCAGAGAGCCATCCTGACACAAAATGAGTGCCAAAGACCCGCCGCCCTACGTCATACCAGGTCAGTTCATCAGACTCACGCTTCAGGTTTAGAGCCAGCCTTAGTCTAATTCTGGACTAAGAAGGAACGACTGGGGTTTGATTCTCTGTCCGAGCTACACACCACGCTACACTAATGAGAGTCTTCAGGCTGACTCACCTCATCACAACAATTACGCTCTGGATAAACGTGTCCGTCAAACGCAGAAACATAGATATGATACGCTGCAAAACAAAGAAGACATTTAAGAAGTGAATGAAGCCGCAGATGATTCTGAAAATAAAAGGGTTTTTAAGAAAAAGTCTGTTTAAAAAGTGGAGAAATTGTTATTTAAGGCAGATGAAAATAAAACAGTATGTTAATTACGATTTAACAACTTCCTGTTGTTCTGAAAATATTTAAAATACCAAAATACCTTGGAATACAATTAAAGTAATTAAGTAATAAATTATATTAAATAAATAAATACATTAAAACAAACAAAGAAAAAAAAATTAACTAATTAAATGAAGCTGTATTTGATTCTAAAATGGCTTAATAACTGAAATGTTTCATGTTTTAAAAAAGTGGAAAAATTGTTAAGGCAGATAAAATTATCACAGTATATTAATTATAATTGAATAACTTCTTGCTGTTCTTAAAATATTTAGAATACCAAAATACCTGAAATACAATTAAAGTAATAGATAGATAGATAGATAGATAGATAGATAGATAGACAGATAGACAAATGGCTTAATAACTGAAATGTTTCATATTTAAAAAAGTGGAAAAAGGCAGATAAAAAAATATTACAGCATGTTAATTACAAATTAATAACTTCTTGTTGTTCTTAAAATATTTGGAATCCCAAAATGCCTTGGAATATAATTAGATACCATCACAGAAAGTTATTATTCTGCATTAAAAATAGTAAAAACCCTCAGTATGACGTTCTGTTGTGAGTGTAGTTCTGCTCATCATGCTCCCCTCGTGTTTTCACAGTGGAGGGCAAAGGGGACAACGTGAAAGTCTACAAGGTGCACACGCCGTTCAACCCGGGTTCCTCCACCCATGAAGACTATCAAATCAAAACCCACGCCACAAGCGGTGAGTCAGAAAATCTGAGAACAGACACTGAGATTCATCGCTCAGTGCTCCCCTCACTGAACCTGCCCCTTTCTCGCTCTCGCAGTTCAGTCCTCGTCGGCTGATGAAGGCAAGAATAAGTTTGTAAGCTACGACTCGGAGCTGGGCCGCACACCGGGGATGACCACCTGCACGACCTGCCGTGAGCAGGTGCTCACCAACGTCGACTACAAAGTGGGCGCCTTCGCCTGGCTCATGTGCATCCTGTTCATCCTGTGCGGGTAAGAGCGGCAAACATGACCTTTTCTTAGCTTGATAGCTCTTATTTCTGAGCTCTGTGTGTGTGACGTGTGTTGAGCTGCTAGTGAGCAATGAGGGGTGAGAACTGCTGTGAAAACTATGCACACTTCTCCACGAAAACGGCCTGTACAGCTGAATGTAGCCCTGTGATCCAGTTATCTGTGGTGTAGCTCTAATTCTAGATGGATTTTTATCAGTCAGCCCATGTTATAAATCTATTTCTATCATCCTATCATGTCCAAAAATATCCAGACAGCCCTTCTTAGTGGATTCAGCTACTTTACAATGCACCCACAGCTTGTATAATCTCCATAGAAAAGCACTGACCAATAAAATGGGACGGTCTGGAGAAACGGCATAACAGCCTAAGGTCACTATGCCAAATGCCAAGGCCTGTGGAGCAGTAGAGCTGTGTTCTCTGGGGTGATGGAGCTCCAACCAATACCACTGGGATGAGGTGGAGTGTCCAGAACTGACCATCCAACATCAGTACCTGACCTCACCAAATAACTTGAAGAGAGGAGAATTACCACTCTGTAAAGTCATCTGGGTTTCTCAAACGCTAGAGGGCGCTCCTGAGTCCAAAAGGAATAGGTTGATATATAGGAGTTTAAAACGGCGCCTCATGTAGGTTCATAACACAGTGAGCACAAACAGCCAATGAGCTGTTCTGCTCACCATCCAATCAGCACTCAGAAGCAGTAATGCCAGCGTTCTGCTGCCCAAAACCTGTTTGCTGTAGAAAAAAAGAAACTTACAGGCAAGTTGACTTTGCTTTATTAGTGAAATAAATCCACATACTTTCTAAAATTAAACAAAGTTTCTAATCACCTGCCCAGATCCTATTTTAACTTTTTGTTTTAAGCTGTTTAGTCAGAGCCGGTTTATGAGGAGCCTGGCCACTTCTTATTTCCACCGTTATATCAAAAACAGGACTGCTAAACAGCAGAGGGCGCCTGTGAGGGAGTCCTCAATGAACGGGAGTGAATAGAGCTAAACGGCTAAAATGAAAAGTTAAAATAGTTTCTAATCACTGAACCAGAACTTTCCTTTAATTTTAGAAAGTAGAAGGATGGATTTCACTAAAAAAACAAAGAAAACTCACCTGTATGTTTCCTTTTTACTACAGCAAACGGGTTTTGGGCAGCAGGACGCTAACGTTACTGCTACTAAGTGCTGATTGGCTGGTGAGCGGAGCAGCTCATTGGCTGTTCACGCTCACTGACGTCATGAACCTACATGAGGCGCCGTTTTAAACTCCTATAACTCGAGTTTAAAAGCTCTTAAAAATATAACAGCGGTGTTTAAATGTTTTACGCTGTTCTGTGTTTAGTAAAATATATTTTTTCGTATTTAAAATGTTTAAGCATTTATAAACCATGATTTTGCTCAAATGCTCCATCTTAACTCCTTCATTTTGGACTTTGATATAATGAGGGAAATAGGAAGAGGCCGGGCTCCTCATAAACCAGCTCTGACCTCACTGGCTGAATGCAATCAAATCCTCACAGCAATGTTTCAACCCTGCTGTGTTTCTATTGTTTCCTATTATAAGGAAATTGTAATGTGTTTTGGCTTTTTATGGGTTGATCTCACAACATAAAGGGACCAATTGCTGATTCTAGATGATCTGGTGGCTTCCTAATAGGAAGGTGTTCCCCAGTAAACTAGTGGCCTCTATTAGAAACCAAACCCATTTAGGTTTCTAGAGGTCCTTTTTCAGCAGGGAACATCTAGTTTAAAGCCTTCCAGAACAGTAGAGGCTGGTACTACAGCACACACTCACTATTACAACGCAAGAAACGCTGCCTGAGGAGGCGTCTACATACTTTTGGACATACAGTGCCGTCCCGTCCCGCAGTCACACCAGGACTCAGTGTAACTCAGGGTTTGTCTGTGTGTTTCAGGTTGGTGATCGGCTGCTGTCTGATCCCCTTCTTCGTCAAGCACTTTAAAGACGCCTACCACTCGTGCCCCAGGTGCAAACGGATTCTCCACGTGGAGAAGAAGCGATGCTGCTGACCCCAGCCTCCCGTCTGAGCTCATCACTGTCCCGCTGCTTGCAAACTCTGCTCTGAAAGCACAGCTTGTGAGAATGCCACGGTTGCAGACAGACCATTTATTCAGTTTTATATCATAGAGGCTGATGGTCATCATGGGGTGACCTACCAGAATGTATTAAAGTAGGGGTGGGTAGTTAAAGCAGAGGGTTGGTTGGCACAGTGTTCACTGTCTGCTGTATATTCCAGCCATTCTACAGATCTGTGGTCTCCAAATCTTGTCCAGTAGGGCCTGGTTCAAACCACAGTTCGTCCTACTACTGTTCCAGCTAATCAGCCTCTTTCCAAGTCCCTGATTGGCCGGATCAGATGTATTGGAGTTAAGTAAGGGGTGGGACAGCTTAGTGGATAAGGGTTGGAGACCACTGCTGTAGATCAGGATAACTCAAATAGCGGCAGATGAAAGCATCTTAGCTTAAAAAAAAAGTGCATTCAGGACGAAATTCATGTTGTGCCAACCAGCCCCAACATGGGTCCTGCTTATGGGGATGTTTGGCACATTAACCTATTGAAATCCCAGATTTATTACACAATAAGGCTTATTATTCAGTTACTACAGAGACTTCAATGCAAACAGGTTGGGCTATTCTTAGGTTATAGAAGTGTGTAATAAACATTGCCATGAAAGGGGTTAAAAAGCTCAAGTTTCAAAAAAGAAATAATCCAAGGTTTTAATTTAAACCAAACATTTGACAGCAACCAAATAACATTTTTGGATCAGTTAAATATCAGAAATGTTGATTCATCTTAGTGGCTTCTATTGAACAAGAAGAAAAACAATAACAACACAAAACTGGGCCACTTTAACATTAAATTTCTTTTATTAGCTTGTATTAAAACATCACAGTTTAGTTATTATTAATAATATTTCATTTTAGCAAATTAGTCTTTTAAAGCTAAATCTCACTAAGTAAACTATAGAAAGTCATGTTTTACAACATACCTCACTTTTGAGCTCTAGTGTTTTATTTTAGACCAGAAAGCCCCAAAAAGAGACGGGCAGAACCGAACAAACTTCCTGTGCTGATAGACGCTGATGTTCCACTGCAGTTCTATAAGAGACCTCAGTTCACTCCAGTTGATATTAGAGTCAATATTTCATTAAAGAAACGTCACTTTTGTCCGATCCCTGTTTTTGGCGACTCAGCCACCTCTGATGCTGATGCTGCATCGCTGCTCTGCAACCCTGGCATTCGAAGAACCCTTTGCTTTAACTCACCTATGTCTTGTTTGTAACGAGCATCTGCAAATCAGGAAGTTCAGACACTGTGATGAACACTGATTATCTTCGCCGTTGATTCTGAGGGGTCAGGGGGAGGGGGAAAGATGCTTGGGTTGGGTTCGTTAACATGAATATTAATGATCATATTTATGGCCAACCCTGGTACGGAGCAATGAATTTTATGAAAATGAAAGTAAGCTACTTCACATGTTTACCTCATATGATCCAAATTGGCCACACCAGGGCGGGTCATCAACTGTTTTTATCTGTCAACACAAACTGGGCGCTAGTATTTTAGATTTTTAGATTTGAAACTGTTCTTTAGAAACAATCTAGTTTAGATTTAGGTCAGAGGACACGTCCATGCTTTGTACATAATGCTATATCTGTTTTTTTTTTGTCTATTATTGTTCTATGACAACCTACACATTAATGTACCATTAGACCTGTCATATAATTAAAATTCATTTATGAATTGTCATTTTAGAATTAGTTCTATATCTACTCTAGCATAAACAAGGGACTTAAGAGCAGAACTGCTGAGTATTACGGCCAGAGAGCCTAATGCAATCAGTGAAATGCCAATTAAAAATGTTAATTTCATATCTGCCTCATTGTCAGTCACTGATGCATTACCTTGTATTGAAATTGGCTTGATTTAACCGTGTCTCATGATAGTGGATCGACTTTTTAGCAGGGCTACATCGTCATGTCAACATAGAAGTCTAACCTGCTCCATGGCTGATTAAAGCTTCACTATATAAGTTTTGGGGATTTGGAGACCTCTCTGGCGGAAATATCTAATTGCAAGCAGTGTATTTCAGAGCCCTCCCTGAGTGGATGAATTAGGTGATTGTGTGCTGAAAAAGAATTCAGAGAACTGTCAAAAGGTAAAGGATGTTTCTGAGGATGTTTCTGAATTATCTACTACCTAAAAAGGTGCTTTTTGCCTGTGCTATACAAACAATTAATTCTCTGAATACTAAATGTAATTTAAATGCGATTATTAGTTATAAATTAAGCTTAAGGCCTTTTTTTAAACCCTAATCAGAGCAACACATTCATTTTGACATGACGACTGAACGTAAAATGCCAGACTGCCAGTTCGCGAGCTCTGTGTTACTGTTAAAAGTCCCAGATTAAAAATCGCAGCTCTTGCAAATTTAAAAATGTACTTAAATTTATACATAAAAACAATCATTCAGCCCCGAAAAGGACTGGAGGGTTCACCTTCACCATAAGGTCGGTGGAAGAGCTGTTCATGACGCATAATCTCAAGTTTAA